>NC_072403.2:109620000-109832500 GCF_028858775.2 Pan troglodytes
GTTCTATACAAACCATAATTGAGCAAACACTTGGAATCAGCTAGAAATATTAGGTGAAAGATATTTTTGGATCCCATTCAGAGTTTGTGATTCAAAGGTCTGGAATGTGTTCAAGAATTTACTTTTTTTTTTTTTTTTTTTTTTTTTTTGAGACAGAGTCTCACTCTGTCAGCCAGGATGGAGTGCAGTGGCACCATCTTGGCTCACTGCAACCTCTGCCTCCTCTCACAGTGTGAGAGGACTAGTGTGAGAAAGCTGCTAATGAAAGAGCTGCTGAATGAAAGTACATTTCACCTGCCTACACCCACCCCCACCCGAGTGTTGTTTCAGCTATCTGCCCATCCACCCACTCCCCTCGGACCTCAGCATGGGCCTGGACCTGACCCAGAGCATGACATTTGGTGTAGTTGTGAACCTGACATAAAGATAAGGGATGTGTTGGGGATAGACAATGTGACTGAACCACAGAAACATCTTATGTAAAAATTTACTTGTCCCCTTAAGTAAAACAGATCAGTTAAGCTAATAATATGTAGGCTAAAACCAAGGAGAAAATAAGCCTCCCCCTCTCTCCATTGCAATAGATATTCTGTACAGCACCATACTCTCTATGATGGGCAGCTGTAAGCAGTGACAATCAGGAACAAAGAGTTCATCTTGTTAAGACCACAGCTGCTACGGTGGACCCTGCAGAGAATCTCCTTGGATAATACTCTGCATCTCTACTTTCTTCTGGCTTTCCCTGGACAGATGTATAGGAGTCCCATGAGTCTGGACTGTGGTCAAGGAACTGCTATTTATACTTCATTAATTATAAGCCATATCCAATACAAAGGGATAAATGCATATTATAGGGGTATTCTGCTATAGGGCCAACTATAGAAAATATAGGAATGACCAATTAATGCTGTTCTCATATTTTGAGTTTTTGGTTCACAACATGCAAATAAAGTCTTGTTTTTCTTTTTAGAGCTTGGTGAACAGTGTGATTAATTGAATCAAACCACATGAGTGATCTTAGGAGAATTGGTATCAGCTGTGTGCAAATTAATCAAGCTAGGCTAAACGCTACTCTGCAGTTGATAAAATGTTTGTGGTTAACCTGAGAGGAATCAAGGAAGTAAGTGTAGTAAGAATCATGGTTTACAGAGAGATGGGGACCGTGACACTCTTAAACCTGGAATGGCTATAGCAATTGACAGAAGGCAACAACTGCAAGTTTATCTTGTCTCCAGATGATCAGGGCACCTGTTCATTTAACTATGGCATGTGAGAGGGTCCACTCATATAATGAATGAAACACTGTGGATGCACTCCTGGCCATTATCTCTATAAGAAACAAATCTCATTGTGATTTTGGAATTAATAGATTAATTAAATCTCATAATGCCAGAGGCCAATTTAATAGCATGAATGTAAATCTAGGGTATAGAAAACTAGGAAGAATCAGTGCACCTCTAGGCTTGTTTTTCACAGTTGAATTATTGATTTGGTCAAGATTCTCCAAAGTCTCAGTTGAAACAGTTATTTGTTCGTAATAGATGTTCAATAAGCATGAACGATTGATTGTCTTGATGACCTAAACCATATAAAGTTGACGCTTATAAACTAGTGTTTTCTGAGCCACACAGATTTCTTGCATGTTATTAGTTTTTTGCAGGAAAGCTTTATTTTTGTTCTTTTTTTTTGGTAAATAAATAATCTGAAGGTAATTCAAAACATAGCTACAGAAGGGAAAGTGGCATTCTTAGATTTCATGGTAGCAACATCTATGTACAATATGTGTTTGTATCACATAATTATTTTTAGGTGTATATTTAGCTGTGGTACTCATAATTTTACATTTGTGAGAAAAGTATCATATAATCTTTAACAGTTAAAAAAATCATATTATTTTTGACTCTGGGATTTTGGAAAGAAACACTATTCCATTACACGACTATTACATGTAATTTAAAAAAAAGTCATAGATAATTAGAGCCCCTCACACTTCTGGTTCCTAGTGTTTCAGACATTTCTCTTTCTCCATGAGAAAAATATCCATGGGTAGGTTTTCATGCCTTCTCCAATAAGCATGGAATTATGATGTCAAAGAAATGTGAAATGGTAATAAATGAATATTAGATAATCAAAAATTTTATGGAGATTTATAATGATTGATTAGAGGAAAAAACAAAAGTACAGAAAATATGATATATATTTTTCTAAAAGGAATGGGTTTTCTAATGAATGAAATGTTTATTATCCTCAGAGTTTTTGGTCAGTCTTCAGTTAGCTTTGCAACCAATTTATATGTATTTAAAATGACTTTGTATTCTGCTTTTTCAGCAGTTTCAGGAAATTTTAGAGATTGTAAATCTTGCATAAAATAATAATCCTATCTGAAACCCCATCTCTACTAAAAATACCAAAGATTGGCCAGGCATGGTGGCATGTGCCCGTAATCCCAGCTTGTTAGGGTGGCTAAGGCAGGAGAATCACTTGAACCCCAGAGATAAAGGTTGCAGTGAGCCAAGATTGTGCCACTGTACTCCAGCCTGGGCAACAAGAGCGAAACTCCATCTCAAAAAAAATTAAAAATCCTATCTGCAATATAACTTTGCCATGGTGGCAGGCACCTGTAATCCCAGCTACTTGGGAGGCTGAGGCAGGAGAATGGCCTGAACCTGGGAGGTGGAGGTTGCAGTGAGCCGAGATGGTGCCATTGTACTCCAGCCCAGGTGACAAGAGTGAAATTTCATCTAAAAAAAAAAAAAAAAAAATTGTAAAATTTAACACTTATTTTAGAAATACAGGCTCTAAATTTAACAATTAATAAAAATTAGGAGGTATTCTGGACTTGGGACTTCCTGTTCTACTTTCCTTTTATGGTTTCTGTTGAAATTTTCCTTTTGATTGTGTGTTGTTTTCCTGATTTTTTTATTGTCTATCTGTATTCTCTCATAGCTCACTGAGCTTCTTTAAGAGGATTATTTTGAATTCTTTGTCAGGCAAAAAGTCTCTATTTTTTAGGGTCAGATACTGGTGCTTTATTTTGATACTTTGATGATGTCATGATTCCCTGATTGTTTGTGATTTTTGTGGCCATGCATTTGTGTGTGAGTACTGGAAGAAGTATGCACTTATTCCAGTCTTTGCAAACTGGCTTCAGTAGGGAAAGCCCTTCACACGTCAGGCCAGCAAGAGATTCTAGGCAGGCTGTCTGGCATGGTCTGGGGACATACTTACTGTCATAATCCTCAGGCAGGCTAATCTAATCCCTGGATCAGCAGGCGAGTGGGTCTGGTACCTGGGTGTGTGGGATTGGGCCTGGAACCTGAGTCTGCTGTAATGGGATTAGAGCTTAGGTCTGCTAGAGCAGGCTTGAATCCTGGGCCCATGGGGCTAGTGCATCATTGAATCTACTGGCAAAGAGCTGTTGACTGAGTCCATGTGGGCCAGCTTGGTGCTTGGGCCACAAGGGTAGTCTTGGAGCCTTAGTCCACAGGTGCTGACTTGCCATTGGGTAGGTCTGGAGTCTGTGTTTGCAAAGGCCAGCCCAGCACTTGGGTCTCCTGGGATGAGTTTTAACTCTGGGTCTGCTGTGGATCCTAGATTTGCTGGAGTATAGGCCCTTGGTGGCCAGGCTGGTGGCTGGGCCAGATGCTGACCTGAAGCTGGGGTAGACAGGTGCTGACCTGATGCTATGATGGGGCTGGATTCTGGTTCTGTGGGTACTGGTCTTGAGGCTGGGCCTATGACCTGGTGTTAGGCTGATCTGGAGCCTGGGGTAGGCCTGGAGCCTAAGGGAAATTCCTGTTCCACCAGAAACTATGAATTCCAATATATATTATCCTTAAGAAATTATATTATTTTCTCAAGTTTTTGCCTTCTTATGATAAATTCTGAAATTCAAATTTTACATTGTTAAGAAATTTTAATTTTGAAACTTGGTTAGTTCACTCCAATAGTTTTATTTATAAACCTCAAATAAATTTTTACTCTCATGAGTCAAGGTATTTATAAATGCTTACTTTAAGCCACTTTTTTAGACAAAAAATATTCGTAGGAAAGGTGAGATATAGGCTGCATCTGTAGGGCAATAGACTCAACTCTTGATAAAATAAAATAAAATAAAATAAAATAAAACAAATTTACAAACCAATATATCCAGTCTCATACATGGGAAATTAAGAAAGAGAGTTGTTGTCATCTGAAGAGGTATGACAGCAGTTTTATATAATTTTGGCTGTAACCAAATAAATAATTAAACTGGATTTGGCACTTAAGTTTGTCAGTTCAAATCCAGAGAATTATACTTATTCACTCATATTTTCTATACCTCATATAGGTGTAGAAAATGGCTACTGGTGTTCCTAAATTGGTTCCTGGCATGAAAATATTTATCCACAAACATTTAAAATCTCATACAAAGGAGTGAGAATGCATTAAGAAGTCAAGCAATGTCATCCATCATTATGCCACCAATTGGACTGTCTATCATAGTTTGTCATTTGATAAAAGTATGGAGCAGCAATTATTAGACCCATTCATAGTTGTACAGGATGCCTCATGTTTGTTTTCACTGGTTTGTCTTGATATTGTGGTCACATTGTTTTCCTGAAGTAGAATTTGTAGTTTCTGGTAGAGCAGAAAGTCCCAAGTCCAGGATTTCTCCAGCTCTCATCCTTTGTACTACTGTGCAATGCTGCCCAGTAAACCACAGAAGCCATGTGGTTCACTTGTTTAGAATTACATCTTTTTTGTTGTTGTTGTTGTTTTATACTGAATTTTAGTTTTCTTTTTCTTTTATTTTATTATTATTATACTTTAAGTTTTAGGGTACATGTTCACATGTCTTTTTAATTACCTTTTGGATTAAACTAAAAGGTTTTGAGGAAGGATACTTCAGATTTGTCAGAATGTGATTTGTTTGGGTGCAATCATCAGTTTTTAATATCCTGATACTCGAATTTAGTCAGTTTATTGTCTTTGAATATTACAGTCCCCAAACTGATATCCCTGTTTTCAGTTTTGTCTCTCTTCTACTCAACTGCTGGTGCCTGTGTCAGCCTTTCTGGTATTATTTCTTATCCCTCTCTGTCTTGTAAATTATTCTTTAAGATTCTAGAATTCATTGTAGTTTCCATATTTACATGATCCTATTGTCTCTGTGACTTTGTTCATGGTGCCGCCTTTTAGCAGGAAAATCTTTCCCTTTCTCTTTACCTGATTACTCATACCTTTTAAAACTCTGTCTTGGCCCACTCCAGAAATCTTTCCAGATAAATCTTCTGTCCCTGACCTGGATGGCTGTCCTTGGTGCTTTTATAATAACTGCTGGAGTTCAAGGCTTGCCACTAACTCCCTCTTTCCTCTGGGCTTCCTTTCAAAGCTAATCTGTTGAAGAATAAAGTCTAATGAGGAAGAAAGGAACAATGTACTAATTCCTATATGTGTGCCTAATCATCCCTACTATGTGGGAAATTGGATTGGAGAACATGATTTAGGCTTTCTTAATTCTAACTACCCATGTATCTCTTTTACCCCTGTTGAGTAAGTGAGCCAGTAAGGACCACCTTTTTCTTTTCCAGTTCCATCTACATCTGCCCATCCATACCACTATTAGGGATATTTGGATTCCTAGATTAAAGAAAAGGGAGTTAGGATCAGAAGACCTCACTTATACATCTTTATCCAAATGTCATTCTCAAGTCCAGTTTTATTCAATAGCGGAGCCTCACTAGCTGACTTGAAAGGCTAGTCTTTATCCAGAGGCCATTCATTCAACAAAAGTGTTTGAGGATTGTCTACGCTTCGGTATCTTCTGTTCTAGACACTGGAGATATGACAGTGGAAAACTAGAAACTAGGGGCCTCCCTTCCCACTCTCATTGGTCTGGGGTTTAGAAGGGATCTGTGATGCTTGAGGTGTTTCATAATCTGCAGTTAATATGTGTGTCCTGTGTAACTGCTGAATCTCTCTAGACGCTGACTTCTGTTTTTAGTAAGCCCCATAACCACACACTTCTCTCTCCACGGCCTATCATGGCAATCATTGCAAATAGAGAAGTGTCAAGTATGCTTAGCAATATATAGTACATGGTATCTGTTCTTGTTTTGTTTAAGTAATTGTATTTGACATAAATTTTTAAAAAAGATAATATAGTTGAGAAAAAGAAAAACATTGAATTTTTAAAAAACCCACAATCCAGTTATAACCACTGGAAATATTTTATGATGAGGTCCCAAAATGTGAGTGATCTGCTCAAGACGATAGAGTTTTTGGAATTGAATGGTTTTTATATAACATCAAACTTTAGGTTGGCAATGATTGTTATAATGATAATGATATCAAAATAGCAAGTATTTATTGTACATCTGCTACATGTCAGTTTAGTACACTGTGTACTCATTTAAACCTCACAACATGCTTTTAAGGTAGACATTATTATCCCCATTTTATAGATATAGAAATAGACTCAAAAGAATTATAAATACATATTTCTTGAACATAGCTTTACTTTCAAATGTAACTTTTGAGAAGACATATGCAAGTACACATAATTCATCTAAATTCAGAATGACTTCCAAAGGTCACAGGATGGTTGGAAAGAAATCTCAAGATTATTTTAAAGTAATAGCCCAAGAAGAGTTTAAAAGAAATAAATAATCTTCTTTGATGGCTAGAACAATTCTTCATGTCAGAAAATCCCAGGTTGGGAGAAATAACAGCTAGAGCGATTTGACATACGAATTTGAAGGGATAGATTGTTGTTCTGCTGTGAGTAGGTCCTTTATATTTTAAAAGTTGTGATGTTTTTATTTAGAAAATAAATTGGATTTCTAGGCATGTATGGTATATACCACGATTTAAAATTATTGGGCTTTCTTCGTGTTTTTAAGTTTTTCAGTCTGAAAGAACAAGGCTTTCCTACAAATACGAGGCAAATTGCTCTGAGTCATGCTGGTCGATCACCTCTGAATGGAAATGCTCACAGGAGTGCTAAAGTGTCCTCATAATTTTACAGCCTCACTGAATCGTCTTGCTAGAACCCCAATCATTATCAAATTGAAGGACCTTCATAATTTTGAAATTTTATGAGCAATAAAAAATGATTTTAGTATTTTATGTTTCTATTTTTATATAATTTTTAAAGAAAATAAGCCACACCCAAGTCTGTCTCATAATGTGATATGTGATTTACAACTTCATTTGTGTATATCAAGTCAAATTAGTTTTGAAAAACAAATAAAGTACTTTTATTTGTAATGCATCTTCCAGAAAGTTAAAAAAAAGCATTAGTCAAAAGTCTATCTTGATTTTTGTTGGTTGAAACAGACAAAACCAGACGTTAAATTACAATTTTACAAATGATCTTTATGAAGTAGTGGGACTCAGTGCCACATATAACAATGTGTCAAAAGAGAGACATAGATCTTTTAGTGTTGGTCCTAAGTGATTGAAATGGAGAAAAGCTAGTATAGCTACAATTTCCATAGCCTTTTTCTTTGCTGCAGAATTATTCAGGAAAACAATGTGGGCTCATTTATATCCAGTGACCTTACTGTATGTCCTGGAGATATCATAGTTATCTTGTGCTATTAAGCTTTCTTTAGAAAATGTAAGATTAATATTAGTTTAATTGAAAGATTGAACAGAAACACTGACATCCATTCAACCAAATCATTAAATTCAACACTTTATATGGACACAAAGAACATCTGATTTATCCAATTAAAACAATTTCTGTGCCCTTCAAAGGTATATTGCCATAACAAAAGATGAACTAGTTTTTAACAATGCTACACTCTGTCCTCTTATGACGACTTTAACAGAAAAGAAGTATTTTATTTGGTGGACTAGGTAACTTGGATCCTAGGCCTAAGCATCATAAAATAAAAAGGAAAATAATAGAGTCTCCTTTAATCATGCTCCTGCTTGAAATTTTGGCAAATAAATGTATTTACTTTATTTTGGGTTCCACATGAATTATTTTATTGGCAGGTTTATTTATTAATTATCCAGAGCAATGGTTTTGAGAAGCTCAAGCAAGCCTATTGAATAATAGATAATGTAGCCTTCCCAATAAGTCCACCAGGGATATTCAAGTTATTCCTGACAATAAAAAAAACTGTTCTAAAACAGAGGCAACTTATGAAAAATATCTGAAACTTGAATTCGAGTGGATAGCAACGTAAAATAATGTTGCTGTTTTTCATGGGGCAAAGGGCTTCATGATCACAATAAAGATGGTATGGACTTAAGGGAATGCTAACTTAAAATATCATAGCAGCAAGTTCATTAATCTTATTTTGGAAATAAACTGAAGATAGTGTAGTTGGATAAAATTTAAGCCTGAGAAAATTAAACATGTTTTTGCAACCAAATAATCAAGATACATTTATGTTTTTTGATCCATATGAGTTAAATCCCAGAACACTGATGAGATTTATGGGTAATAGTATTGTAGAAAAAAGAAATGACAGAAGATTGGAGTTCAATTTTTTTGGAGTTCCATTTTTTTAAACAAAAAAATTTTCAAAATAGAAAAGAAAGCAACTGTACAAACTATAGATCAGTGATCTACATTTTGACCTAAAGGCATTCTGTCTTATAATATCTAAAATAATTTTATAATTATTACTAATTTTGCTATGTTCCCTAGACAGGTCAACAAATAAATATGGTAGAATTAGTGTAATTAAATGTCCAACAAGGTATTTGAGAGTGTATGATGCCAAATTATTAAACAGTCTGGAGACATATAGGTTATGTGATAACATAGGCAAACAGGTTAGTAACTTATTGATTGAGTGATTATATCCTAAATATTCTTCTTCTTCTTTTTTTTTTTTTTTTTTTGAGACTGGGTCTCACTCTGTCACCAAGGCTGGAGTGCAGTAGTGTGATCACTGCTTACTGCAACCACTGCCTCCTGGGCTCAAAAGAGTCTCCTGCCTCAGCTTCCCTAATAGCTGGGAGTACAGACGTATGCCTACAGACATATGCCATCATACCTGGCTAATTAAAAAAAAAAAGTTATTTGTAGAGATAAGGTCCCACTATGTTGCCCAGGCTGGTCTCTAACTCCTGGGCTTAAGCAATCCTCCTGCCTCGGCCTCCCAAAGTGCTGGAATCACAGGCATGAGCCACTGTGTCCAGCCCCAAATATTATTCTTAATGAACTGATGTCTGTAAGAAATGTGATCCCTGATAGTGTGTTTTGAGTTCCATCCTTGGCCATCCCTTGTTCAATATCTTTATTAATGATTTGGACGAGGATGATAAATGGCATGATAGTCACTTTTTAAAGATGATTTTTAAGGTTTCTGTTACCACAGAATAGCCTGATTCATGGGGAGTCGTATCTCACTGGTAACTCATGAGTGAGTTATACCAGTAACATGAAGGTAGAATAAGAAGTAAGTTCTACAAACAATTTATTATTGCCTAGCACAATAAGAAATATGGTAGCTATTCATTATGCATTTGCTCACTGAATGAATTATTTCTCTAAAGAGGTCTTAGGTTGAGCAATGGGTTAAATCCATAATAAAAATATTTCATTAGGAGCAAAAAGCCAGCTTACAAATGAAGACGTGTAGAGCAAAAAAAGCATCAACACACAAAAATTTAGTCAATAACAAGCCACTTATGAGTTACCAGTGAGATATAACTCCCCATGAATCAGCTTGTTCTTACCACAGAAACTAATCAGAACTCTGGTAATATCAATGTCTAATTAAAAAATACAGTTGTTTATAATTGAGAGAAAGGATGAGTCCACCATATAACATGCCATTCAGATCCTAACTTGAATCCTATTATATTCTATGTGCAGTTCTTCCTATTGGACATGGATAGACTAGAGCAAATCTGGAAAGAAGGCGGGAAGGCAGTTGGAAACAGTCATGTACTAAAGATATTTGTGCCAAATATCTTCCTGTGATACATTATTCATAATATTTGATGGTAATTTACAAACTGTGGGGAAAGTATCTCAACTTCCATCCACTGAAATCTCATGTCCCATCTACAGTTTCATGGTAACTGTTTTCCACATAGTCATCAATGCCTTATGTTCCAATACATTCAGTACTAGAAGATATTCTCATTTTTGACTTTTTAGTTGCATTTGACACAGCAGATAACCCCACTATCGTCTTCTGAAATTGTCTTTTTTCTTGGCTTCCAGGACACCATACCTTCCAAACTTTCTTTCTATTTCTGGCTCTGACTTCTCATCCTTCTTTAAAGGCTGCTTTTCCCTTTCTCCATTAGCCACTGGCCTTCCTCACCCCTTTATCCTGTCTCCTCTCCTTGTGTCATTGTTCACTATCTTTCTGGAATCGTCTTCATTTGTCTTGCGTGTGCTGAGGGCTCTCAACTCTATTTATCAATCACAGACCTCTCTTCTGAATTCCAGGCCTACTTATCCAGGAACAAATTGGACATTTCCACTTTGATAGGAATATATTTTGGTAAAATGTATAAGGAAAGGAACCAGTTTATTTTTCAAATGGCAAGCCATTTGAAATAATTTATTTAATTTAATTTAATTTAATTTTAGTTTAGTTTAGTTTAGTTTAGTTTAGTTTAGTTTAGTTTAGTTTAGTTTGAGACAGAGTCTCACTCTGTTGCCAAGCTGGAATGCAGTGGCACTATCTCGGCTCACTGCAACTTCTGCCTCCTGGGTTCAAGAGATTCTCCTGCCTCAGCCTCCTGAGTAGCTGGGACTACAGATGTGTGCCACCACGTCTGTCTAATTTTTGTATTTTTAGTTGACACAGGGTCTCATCACGTTGGCCAGGCTGGTCTCCAACTCCTGGCCTCAATCGATCTGCCCGCCTCAGCCTCCCAAAGTCTGGGATTACAGGCGTGAGCCATCGCACCCAGCCAAATTTCTACTATTAATGAAAAAAACAAAAACAACAACAACAAAAAACACACACACACTTCTGAGCTTGGTCTGTACTAACTCTACAATCTTTTTTCTGCCTTCCTATTTATGACAATCACTTGACATTTCCCCTGTCAGTTTATATGCTACCAATAAGCTGGATGTTTTGCTTCTTTAAATGTGCCATACTCTTCTTCATAACACTGTTTCCTCCTGGCTAATTGTCTTCAGATCTTGGCATAAAATTACTTTCCACAGAGACCTTCCCTGATTTGTTTTCTTAGCCCAAATTAACTTTTCCTTTGGCTTCCAAGGATTCTCTGTATTGTCTTATAGCACCAATTCTTACACATTTTCATAATATCTTGTTTAATTGTAAGTCTTCTCTACTAGATTCCCAGTTGTGTTGAGTAGGACCAGGTCAGTCTTGTCTATGGTTAGGTTCCCAGCTTCTAGTAGAGTGCTTGGCTCTTCACAGGCACACAAGTGTTGGATGCGTAAACAGAGTGACTGTAGCATGTTCAGAGATTGCCCTTCTTGTTTCTATTGGATTGTGCTATTCTTCTAGATATGATACAATTTAATGCACGACAAAGAAAATTAAACATCTCTAAAATCATTCTGTTTTGAAGTGCAATAATATATTTGCAGACCAGAGGTTTAATTAAAAATGAATGGCTTATGTAAAGAAATATGACAATTGGATTCACAGAACTGGAGTCTATAGTCTATTAACTCCAGTATTTGTAATGTAGTGTGGCAAATAATATGTCTAAAAAGAGTTAGGAACAATATTTAAATTCGTTTAGTATCATTTCAAGATTTGTTGGGGAATCAATTAAATGGGAAAGTTAAAAGAAAAGACAAGTGCACTTAAAGTAAAATATTCAGAATTTAGTAAATAGAACTAAAATTTTGGTTTGCATGTGTTTCAACTTAATTAAATTATTTACTCCTATAGGAAACCTGTGAGGTCTGTGACATATTGACATTAACTCCAGTATTTGTAATGTAGTGTGGCAAATAATATGTCTAAAAAGAGTTAGGAACAATATTTAAATTCATTTAGTATCATTTCAAGATTTGTTGGGGAATCAATTAAATGGGAAAGTTAAAAGAAAAGACAAGTGCACTTAAAGTAAAATATTCAGAATTTAGTAAATAGAACTAAAATTTTGGTTTGCATGTGTTTCAACTTAATTAAATTATTTACTCCTATAGGAAACCTGTGAGGTCTGTGACATATTGACATTAACTCCAGTATTTGTAATGTAGTGTGGCAAATAGTATGTCTAAAAAGAGTTAGGAACAATATTTAAATTTGTTTAGTATCATTTCAAGATTTGTTGGGGAATCAATTAAATGGGAAAGTTAAAAGAAAAGACAAGTGCACTTAAAGTAAAATATTCAGAATTTAGTAAATAGAACTAAAATTTTGGTTTGCATGTGTTTCAACTTAATTAAATTATTTACTCCTATAGGAAACCTGTGAGGCTGTGACATATTGACATTAACTCCAGTATTTGTAATGTAGTGTGGCAAATAGTATGTCTAAAAAGAGTTAGGAACAATATTTAAATTCGTTTAGTATCATTTCAAGATTTGTTGGGGAATCAATTAAATGGGAAAGTTAAAAGAAAAGACAAGTGCACTTAAAGTAAAATATTCAGAATTTAGTAAATAGAACTAAAATTTTGGTTTGCATGTGTTTCAACTTAATTAAATTATTTACTCCTATAGGAAACCTGTGAGGTCTGTGACATATTGACAGATTAAAAAAAAAGAAGAAGAAGAAACTGAGAAAGGTGAACCTGTGCAAAATAAACGAGTTACTAAGTGTCAGGGTTGCACCTCAAACCTAAATCTTCTAACTCCCCACCCCATGTTTTATGCAGTAGGCTAAATAGAGTATCTTGTAACTCACTTTACATAATTTTCTGGTCCATTTGTTCACTTGCTTCAGTAAATGTGCTCCTCCATTAGTTCACTTACCATGATATTTTGCCTTCTTTGTATCTCCATTTTAGCCCAGAGCAAACAATTCATTTAAAAAAGCGTGGTTTCCATAAAGCACTAGGCAAGTGAGGGAAGGAGTACCAAAAGACTGAACCATTTACCTACAGAAATGATAGGCAAATGAGTTTTGTAAAGTCAGTTCTCTTTTTTTTAATTAAGGGAAAATTGAGAATTGCATTAAAAACATATATATGATAGCAACTTCTAAATGCTCTATATGTATTAGCTTATGTAATCCTCACAATAACCCAATGAAGTAGGCACTTTTGCTATCCCCATTTTAAAGATGGAGAAATTGAGGCATAGAGGTTCAGAAACTTGCACATAAGTGCTAAGTGTGTAGACAGGATTCTAACCTAGGCCATCAGGGTCTAGAGTCTGCTTTTGACCGCTGTGACAACCTGTTTCCCAATAACCATTTTCTCTTGGCTTCCTTAGATCTCTTCTGTTCATTTATTCAACAAACATGTATTAAATACCTAACATCAGTCAGGCACTGGAGGGGAAAATCAGATATGGTACTTGCCCTTATAGAACTTCATTAGATTAGCTCTATGATACTGAATATTCTGTGGAATGAGGGTTTTTTTTTTCTTCCTCAATTGGATGTCTAATGAAGGTCCAACTATGTAACAAGTTGAGGAATTGATGTTTGAAAAGCTGTTGTATTGTAACAAGAAAACACATATAGATTTTTTATTGAAAAGAGGCTGTATAAATTTGGATATGAATTTTCTTTGCAAATATGGGTATAAACAACTAAGATTACAGGTAATAGGAGTATCAGTGGAGGATACTGGGACAAAATGAGAAGTGTGTGAGTGTACGTGTGCGTGTGTGTGCACACATGCATGTGCATTCTTGTGTGGTGTTACTACAGGAACTAACACGGTAGGATGAGAAATTCAATTTCTTGTTACAAAAATGCCAGTGTTGTAACAGTAAAAAAAGGAAAGGCTGACAATGAGAGAGATGTTTGGTCATCCAAAATACGGGGAGACAAAAAAGCAAAAAGAAGAAATAAGACCTAGTGTTAGATAAATCAGTAGTGTGATTATAGTTTACAACAATCTATTGCACTTTTCAAAATAGCTAGAAGAAAATAATTCACATGTTTCTAGCATTAAAAAAGACAAATATTTAAGGTGATAGCTAGCCCAAGTACACTTATTTGAGCTTCACAAATTATGTGGATGCCTTAAATGATCATCTGTACCCTGAAACTATGTACATCTATTAAATGCCAATAAAATGTTTAAAAATCTAAATTGATAGGTCATAAAGTGTGAAAACATTTATGCCAGCAATATCATGTTTAGATATTTGTGCTGTAGAAATACTTTCAAAAGGGAGTAAAATGCATCATTGTTTATAATAGTTAAAAAATCAATAAACAACCTTAATATCTAATAATAGGGGATAATTAAATAAATATTGGTACACTCACATAAATGAATACTATGCAACTGTTAAAAATAAATATTTTAATAGATGTTCTAAATGTGAATCATGGCTCTGCCACTCACTTGCTTGGGAATCTTGGCCAAATCACTGTATCTCTCTGAGCCTCAGTTTCTTTCTCTGTGAAATGTGCATATTTATCTGATAGTCTGTATGATGATTTAATGTCATTTTTGTGAGACATTAAGCAAAGTGCCTAATATGTGATAAGCTCTCTGTATAGTTTAATTGTAATTGTCATTGTCCCCATCATCCAAATGAACAGATATGGAAAGATATTTGTAACATTTAGAGAAGAGTAAAAATATATTATGAGAGGAATAAAAGGAAAATAACTTTTAATAGCTATGGACAAAGGTCTATATAAAATATATGAAAGTTATATGAATTCTTATGTAAGGAAGTCTGTATGCAGAAAAATAGTGAGTAGGAAAGAAAGTCTAGGGAACATTTATTATTAAAATATTCTTTAAATAACTAAAGCCTCAGGCATTAATGGTTTCTGCTTTTCTTATTCTGATTTTTCATGTCCTAACCACTCTGCTTCCCTTCTCCATTACTCTTCTCCTCAACCCCCTTAGTTTAGTTCATCTCTTTAGAGGAACTTAGATCTGTCAGAGTAGGCCAGTAGTACATACTGCAGGACTTTTGTCCAAGCCATCATCCTCACTTGACGTTTTGTAGATCCAGACTGCGATGGTATAAACTCTGCCACTGAGCGATTGTACCTGCATGAACATCACATACATTTCTGGGTACTTCAATGTTGGAAAGATGTCAGAAAATTGGAGTCAGTTCAGAAAAGAGTAACAAAACTTAAAAGGAACTTGGGGAGGGGGATGATTTCTGAGGAAATATTAAAATAAATATATACTGTGCACATCCCAGACTATGTAATATAAAATTCTGCAATAGGCATATATATTTTTTAAAAAACAAGTACTTTCAATGAAATTTTAAAATATATTTGAGCTAAGGTAATATGTAGCTTATTTTAAATTCAATTGTTGAGTAGAAATTGTTAACATTAATTAGTGATGAATAATAGTCATTAGTTAAAATATCTAGTAATTTTATAAAACAAGTATAGTTTTTAGATGTTTACTGTGGCCTAGAATATTGTTTTGTTTTTAATGAACAAATGTTGACATTAAAAGTTGATTAAGTGAGCTCAAGAGTTAATGAACAATAGCCCAAATTAAACAACTTTTGTGAAATTACTTTATGCAATGTCAGGCACATATTGGGCTCTTATTAATTTTTTTTTAAACAAATAACTAAATACCAAGAAATTACATTGGCAACAATGCTATGTATCTACAATGTGAAGGAAGTAATAAGAAGATAAATGATAAAAATTTACAATTTTCAACATTCACCCATTTCATGGAGGAGTCAAATGTGAAAGAAGAGCTCCAAAAGAATTGGTAGCAACAGTTCCTAATGTAAATATTTATTTTTATTTTCTTTTAACTTTTATTTTAAGTTCAGGGGTATAAATGCAGGTTTGTTACATAGGTAAACTTGTGCCATGGGGGTTTGTTGTACAGATTATTTCATCACCCAGGTATTAAGCCTGGTACTCCTTGGTTATTTTTCCTGATCATCTCCCTCCTCCCAACCTCCACCCTCCAAAAGGTCCAGCGTGTGTTGTTCCCCTGTATGTGTCCATGTGTTTTCATCATTTAGCTCCAGAAATAAGACTGAACACCTACAACTTTCTGATCTTCGACAAATCCGACAAAAACAAGCAATGGAGAAAGGATTCCCTATTCAATAAATGGTGCTGGGATAACTGACTAGCCATATGTAGAAGATTGAAACTGGACCCCTTCCTTACACCATATGGAAAAATTAACTCAAGATGGATTAAAGACTTAAATGTAAAACCCTAAAGTGTAAAAACCCTGGAAGACAACCTAGGCAATAACATTTAGGACATAGGCATGGGCAAAGATTTCATGAAGAAGATGCCAAAAGCAATTGCAACAAAAGCAAAAATTGACAAATGGGATCTAATTAAACTAAAGAGCTTCTGCACAGCCAAAAAACTATCAACAAAGTAAACAGACAACATACAGAATGGGAGAAAATTTTTGCAAACTATGCATCCAACAAAGGTCTAAGATCCAGCATGTATAAAAAACTTAAACAAATTTACAAGAAAAAAAACCAAATAACTACATAATGTAAATATTAATGGAGGAATTATTAAAGGAAATGGAAAGATATTTGATTCTATTATATTAATATTAAAATGATGTGCTATTGAATTCTGTATTTTCTTGTCACAATGAGAAATTTTAAAGTTACAGTGGCAATTTCACATATGGTATATTACCAATTCCTAGAGAAGAGATAAAATACCTATTTAAAATATCTTTATGGCATTTGTTATAAACTAGATTTTAATCAGAAATCTACTCCATCCATTTGGAATTCTAGTTTGGCTTTAGAGCACAACACGATTTGAGTAAAGATTTTGTAGATGCATGTTATATATTTATTATAATCGATTGATTAGTTATAGGTGAATATGTACATTTATTAATTCATTGCACACATTTGTTGAGCTCCTGCTCTATGCCAGGCTCATTATGAAGAGCATCGGGTTCTTTAAATTGTCACATGTCCAGCCTTTGACAGGAGACCAAATCTTTAGTAACCATTGTTTCATTCTTCCATCTGACTGGGCAAGTGCTCTGAATCATTCATTTTTCCTACCAAATTTGGTGGGCTTCCAAACTAGAGTATTTATCTAGGTAAAATTTAAGTTCATTTGTCAGGTTAAAAAATAATTTATTTATAAAAATTATTTATTTGGGATCTGAAATTATTTTTAACCTCTATGTTTTCTTAAAAAAATAGCTGTATTTGTGATATTAAGTCTTCCACAATCCAAAACTTGCTGATTCTCTTTATTCACTTTCAAATTTTATTTGTAAAGAAACTACAGATTTTCTTATGGTTTTTCCTAGACAGCCTATGTATTTATGGCTTTTATAAAAAAACTTTTCTCATTTTCATTTTCATCTAGTTTCTTTCTTTTTTTTTTTTTTTTTTGAGACAGAGTTTCACTCTGTTGCCCAGGCTGGAGTATAGGGTGGCGGGATCTCAGCTCACTGCAAACTCCATCTTCTGGGTTCAAGCGATTCTCCGGCCTCAGCCTCCCAAGTAGATGAGATTACAGGCACCCACCACCACACCTGGCTAATTTTTGTATTTTTAGTAGAGATGGGGTTTCACCATGTTGGTCAGGCTGGACTTGAACTCCTGACCTCAAGTGATCTGCCTGCCTCAGCTTCCCAAAGTGCTGGGATTACAACTGTGAGCCACCATGCCCAGCCATCTTCTTACTTGTTAATGATGTAGTAGAGGAAAGTTATGGGGTTTTGTTTGTAGTACTATTTCTTCTCAATGATTAGTTTATCTTACTAGTTCTATATTTTTCCTCATTTTATTTCGTGTTTTCACATGTCAAACAGTAGTTTTGTTCTTCTCCTTATGCTGGTTATTTCTTTCATATATCATTTGCAATGTTAAATAACATCCAGATTACTCTTAATAAAATGGTGAGGGATGTGACAGGTTTTGGTACAAACGTTGCTAGCAATTCACTTTTAGATTAAGACCAATGACCCTTGATCCATATTGTCTGAATTTGAATCTCTTTGTGCCATCTACTAGAATGCTGAGTGATTGGTTTACCCTCCTTGGCTCTGTATAATAACTTTATCTGTAAATAGGTTAATTATAGTGAGATAGCCAGGTGGAAGGGGTTCCTCTGAAAAACTCCAACTGGCCTGCACACTGGGCTGGAGCATCAGGAAGTCCATGCCTTTCGCAGCTGGGAGGAGCCTGGCCCCTCCTTTTCCTGTGTGGAATCTGGGATTCAAACTGCAAGGCAGGAAGCACCCTAGCAGGGACTCTGGCCTTGGGGCGAGTCCCTGTTTTCCCCTTTTCTTCCTTTTCACCCAATAAAACCCTGTCTTACTTACCATTCAAATTGTTTGTGAGCCTAAATTTTTGTGGCCGTGTAACAAGGACCCTGCCTTTAGCTGAACTAAGGAAAAGTCCTGCAATAGTACCTATACCATAGATTTATTAAATGAATTAATAAATATAATAAACATAATAAGACATAGTATTTTTTGTATATTGATAAAATAATTATTAAATAATATCTTGCCTTTAAATCAGGAGTTGGCAAATCTTTTCTGTAAAGGACAGGATAATAAATATTTTAAACTTTGTTAACAGTTTAGTGTCTGTGTCAGGTCCTCAGCTCCGGCTTTGTAGTGAAAAGCAGCCACTGATAATGAACAAATAAATGTGCATGGTTGTGTTTGAATAAAACTTTATTAAAGCAGGCTTACAAGTCTGATTTTTGCTTTGGATAGTTAAATCTGACCTTACTTCTGGTAATTTAAAGCCTTTTGTTTTTATGCTATTTCGATGTTTTCTTTGTTGACTACATTTACTTTTATCTTTTTATATAATTACATTTATATATACTAATCTTAGTAATACAAATAGGAATAAAATTGACTATTGACTACCTACTTTATGAGTAAGAAAATTTGATTAAGTAATTCACAAATGAAGAACTACAAATGTTCAATAAACATGACCATATGCTTAGTCTCACTAGAAGTCAAATAAATAAACATTTGAAAAGAAGAAATATATTTAAATTTATCTGCCTATCAAGCTGCCAAAAGTGCAAAATCATTACACAGTTATAGGTGTGAATGTCTGTATGTTCAGTGGGGAACGAGCACTGGGGAGAATTTGTTTTCTGATGAAAAAAGTAAAGGTAGCAAAACAGATTTTCTGGAAGGTTAGTTAATGATACATGACATGTCTTAAAATACACAGAATATGAATGCAGCAATTCATTTGCAGGAATTTAAGGAAATGACTGAAAGCAAAAAGTATATTTAAAGCAATTTTCATTATGGCATAATTTGTAATAACAATATTATAAAACAATAACAACTGTGGATAAAATTAATTTTAAACAAATTAGAATAGTTCAGGGGGACTTATTTCTTGCAATGATGAATTGGTAACGCAGACCAACCACCAACCACCCTAGAAAAGACAATGTTGAAAAAACAAAAAAATCCTGGATGAAACGCAAAATATCTTCTTAAATAGATCGTGGGGTTAACAAGATAGTATGAAAATACTAGACCCAAAACAGGAAATGAGTGAGAGCTGAAAGAAGTATGTCTTTGTCAAACTTTGGCTATGAAAAGCAGCTAAATTGTAAACTGCTATTTTGGTCCTGTCAAAGAGAAATAATCCTAGTCTGGCCCAGATCCCTGAAAGGCTGGTCTCTGCAATAGGGAACAAAAAATGTACTCTATGGTCTTCTAAATTGTCCCTAAAATCTCAAGTCTTGGTCTCATGTGGGCACCACCCTTCTGTGCAAAAGGAAATGAAGTATCCTTCTGAAGTAGTATATCCTTTTCCTGGGTTTCAAATTACTTCTAAAAGTAATTTTTCAAACAAGTCTTTAGCAAACAACCAAGGACAATATGGTACACAATACATCTAGACAGTATCAGCCACTATCCACAGAAGCAGAATACACTAGAAACAGACCACTGGGACTACAGATATTAAAAATAAAAAAATCGATTCTATATTAATGGAGGTAATGTCTAAGTTTAAAAATTTCAGTAAAATATGAAAACTATAAATGTGATGTGATAAATGTGCAAAAGAGCCAATTGGAATTATAATAACTAAATATCAAGTTGATATTGAGAACTCGAAGAATGGGTTTACCAGCAAATTATGTAGGTTTGATATACTCTGAACTGGTATATCATTAGAAATTAGAAATTAGAAGGTAGATCATTAGAAATTATCCAGAATAAAATACAGAGAGACAAAAATATGGACAATTTAGAAAATGGTAAGGGACTTAGAGGACCTGGAAAGAAGATTTAGCATGTTTGAGGCCCAGAACAAGAGGAGAAAAAAAATGTGCAGAAACCATTTTGAAGCGACAATGGCTAATAATTTCCAAGAACTACTGAAATACATTAAGCCACTGATTTAGGAATCCCAAGAAGCCACAAATAAGATAAAAATGTTTTTAAAAATGTACAGTTAAATATTCACTTAAACATAAAAATGAAAAATAATAATATGGAATAGGTTAAACCTACTGTAGTCTAACAATGGGACCCTGTTCAATATATGAAAATGTAGATGCATAGTTATTATTCTAGAAAATGCTTATAATATAGTGAGTGGAAAACAACTATAATACAAAGACAACAGTACCTTTTAAATGTGTATATGTACATGAAGTATTGTTTTGAATATATGTTCAAAGTAGTAATTTCTAGATGGTGGAAATTTGGGATCTGAAAATTCATTAATTATTTATACTTATACATATTTTATTATTTTTCTGTAATTGTTATCATATCGCAATGTAATTTAAAAATCAAGGTCAAAATGCAATACCCAGTGCTGGTGAGAGAACAGTAAAATAGACACTTTCATACTTTATTGGTAAGATTACATCTTAAAGCAAACGCAGTGTTGGGGAATTTGATTGTATGTGTCCCAAAGTGTACAAATGGTTATTTCCATTGATCTGGTGATTTAATGTCTAGTTATTTATCCTAAGGAACTAGACAGGTACAGAAAGATTTATGTAATGCACAGAAGGTCCTCAGTACACAAATCCTTTGCCTAGAATACTCTCCTTTGCTAGGCATTCTTCAGGTCTCAATTATGTCACTTCTTCAGTAGGACTTTCCCTCCAAATCCAGTAGTGGTTTATATTCTCACTTAACCCCTCCTATGACACACTATCACAATTGTAATTACGTGGGTTACTTTCATCAGTATCTGCATAATTTCTGTCTTCCCATCTACAAATATTCTAAGGTCTCAGAGATGGGACTATATCTTTGTTCTTGCCTCCACCACCTGTGCTGAAACACTGTCTCTAGCTCATTATAGGCAATCACTAAACATTTAATAAATTAATAAAAATATTTATTTCAGATTTCATTTTAATAGAAAAATAGAAAGATAAAAATAGAAAGCTAACAAAATTTGTTAATCTTAAAATTTATTATGTTACATTAATGTATTGAATACCACTGTTGTGAAAAATTAATATTTTCCAAAAATGTTTAGTGACTTCTAAAGGTTTTTTATGTTGTTAAGGAAAAAAACATGTTTGAAAGTATGTTTACATTACAAATTCGCCATTAAAAATCTCACATAAAAATCTGTATATCAAATATATCATCTTTTCACTATACTTACATGAAAGTATATGTGTACGTACATATATATATAAAATATGTACACACATGTAAATATACACAAATATATGTTAATAGTTCTTTCCGAATTTCAGCGTATTTGGATATGTGTAGACAGAGATTTATCTGCTTTCTGAAATTTTGAAGAAACATAATGGTGAAACCATAGGACTATGAAAGTTTTACCAAATTGGGATGAAATTATTTTATAGCTTTGTTAATTTCTCCTGACCAATTCAGCTTTCTATTTTGTTTCCCCCCTTAATTTGGATACTTTGTATTTGCCCAGAACATAAATTTTATATCAAGATTTTAAAATTTTTTTATTCATTCACTCAACAAATATTTACTGAGCATCTACCATGTACAGTAAGAAAAACAGAAAAATCACTGCTCACTTACACCTATTCTTATTGAGGGAGGGAAAAAGATAATAAACAAGATAAATAAGTAAAACATAGGTTATATTTGTTTGTTTTTTTTGTTTTCTTTTTGTTTTTTTTGTTTTGTGTGTGTGTGTTTTTAGTAGAGACAAGGTTTCACCGTGTTAGCCAGGACAGTCTCGATCTCCTGACCTCGTGATCCCCCCGCCTCAGCCTCCCAAAGTGCTGGGATTACAGGCATGAGCCACCGCGCCCGGCCAAAACATAGGCTATATTAGATAGTCATAAGGAGCAAGAAAAAAAATTAAACTGGGAAGGGGGATAGAAAGTGTCAGGTGTGTATGTGCATGCATGTGTGCAATTTTAAATAGGGTAGTCAAGGAAGGTCTCACTGAGGAGGTGACATTGGAAAAAGACTTAAAGGAGTGAATTTGCTGATGTCCAGAGAAAGAATTTTAGGTAGGAGGAAAATCAAGTGCAAATGCAAGTATATGCCTGGCATATGCAAGGAAAAGCAAAGAGACCAGTATGGGTGGACTGGATAAGGGGGAATGGGGGAGATACGTTCAAAGATTTATTAGCAGAGATTTTGCTTTCTTTATATGTTTTTAATTTCTAGTGTTGTTTGACTTTTCACTTTTTCTTGATTATAATTAAGGGATTTTTTAATGTTTTAAAGCGTAGCTTTATTTTTTAAAAATGGTTGTGTGTTTTTAAAATTTCTCTTTCTATTTTCTTTCTTTTCCCTTGTTTTCCATTGACTTTTAAAATTATTTGGCTAACTTCTCAAATTAACTTCATTTACTTTTGTTCCTTTTCTTTTAATAGTGAAATGATTAATTAGAGTTTATATTTTGCTTTGAAAAGAATTGTGATTGAATCATAATTTTTACATTTAGTGTTCTCTTTCTTGTTTTTTTAAATTACTTTGCAAGTTATTTTTAAGTATGAGCTTTTCTGCTTATACAACAATATGTTCATGCTAGAAACAGAAGAAAATCTTCAAAGGAGATGGAAGAAAATAAATCATGAGTTTACTCACATATGAATATATTCATTTATATATATAAATACCATATTTTTACTTAAAATTAAGATAATACTTTATAGTTTTTAAATGGACTTATTCCATATTGGGCTGAAAAAGTTTTAGACATTGTAATTAACTTTTTACTGAGGAAATGTATTTTTGTATTTTGTAATAGAAATATTAAAGCCATAAAAGAACATGTAATAAATGTAAATTCCCCCTGCGTCCTACATTGCCAGAATTCTCCACTTGCCCTAGCTAAAGACAATCACTGTTACTAGTTTGCTATGTGTCTTTGCAGAGGTATTCTATCACAAGAAGTAGCATGTTGTTTTCTTTTCTTTATGGTCAGAATATCTCCTCTGTTTCTTGTGCCACTTGTAGCTATATTTGTGAGCCATTGTTTTACTAAATCTAATTCAGTTAGGTTTTAAGTCGATGGAGATTCTATCCAGATTTGGCAGTGGCTGTTGATTCTTGTTTCTAGTATTTATTTTCATTTTGAATTTTTCTGTTTTGCCTTAGGTATTTTACTGATGAATTTGGAAGCCTGAATTAAGGACTCATTTATTCAAAACACTACTTCTCAGGAGAGTTTTATATTTTTTCTTCCTTTTATTTGTTTCTCTTTTCTATTTTTTTATATCAAATAATTTTTCTTTTATAACTTATATTTTTCTTGTAAGCCACTATAAGTTCCTTTTGGAAAGACATGGTCTACAAATCAATCTATATAATATTTTATTATTGAACTATAAAAGAATTACTGTCCCTAGATGTCCATCATCAAGAAACTGGAAATATAGGCTGGGCGCGGTGGCTCATCCTTGTAATTCCAGCACTTTGGGAGGCTGAGGTGGATGGATCACTTGAGGTCAGGAGTTCAAGACCAGCTGGCCAACATGGTGAAACTCCATCTCTATTAAAAATAGAAAATTAGCCGAGTGTGGTGGTGCGTGCCTATAATCCCAGCTACTCGGGAAGCTGAGGCAGGAGAATCGCTTGAACCTGGGAGGCAGAGGTTGCAGTGAGCCGAGATCGCACCACTGCACTCCAGCCTGGGTGACAGAGCGAGACTCTGTCTCAAAAATAAATAAATAAATAAATAAAATAAAAAAGAGAAATTGGAAAAACAAGCCTTGGTACAAATGCTGTACTAACTGTTAAAAATATATTTTAATTGACTTGGAAAGATGTTTGTGAATTTTTTATGAGAGAAAGAGCAGGTCACATAGTACTGTGCATATTGACATGATTTTAATATAGGACTGTTTATGTCCATCTGTCTATCCGCGGAGGCGGGCGGATCACGAGGCCCCTTCCATATATGCCCATATTTATATATGTCTATAAAGAGGTCTGGAAGGGAATTTGGCAAACAGTGACAATCTATGGGTGGTATACATCTTGTATGAATTTTATAATCTCTCATTTATACTTCTATTGGTTGTCTGAATTTTCCATATATACCTAAATAATTTTATCAAAAAACTTTTATGTTTCTAAAGGATATGTGGCAAATTTCTTTAAATAATTATTTTGCTCAGAATGCCACAGTTTAAAAGGCTACTTGTTAACCTACAGTTAACATATTTTTTCAAACTTCACCTGTATTTACCTCTAATTTAAAACCAACGAAAGGTAACAACACATTGGCATTTTGAATATTATTCAATAGGTTAGGATTTCTGTTTACAGAGAATGCACAGTACTTTGAAACCGATTTTATATGTTGCTTTTAATGATGAATGGACAATTTTATCCTAATTTCTTGTCAGTTGGTATTTTAGAAACATTTCTAAACAAAGCTCCCTGAGGAACATGGAAATCATACTTTCCTTTTTTAGTTAAGTTATATCTTTAAAAACTATCAAGTAGAGTCTCTACATTAAATAAGCTTTGCAGTTTGTTCGTAATGCACATGTTTGCTCTGCAGTTTCAGGAACAGGAGTATCAGAAAGCTTCTGTGTAGAAGCTGGTTATTTAATATCCAGGCTCAGTTTACCAGGACCTTTATTTCATTACAAGAACGCTTCTATAATGATAAGCTACTTGTAACATCAAAGCACAAGAGACATTATCTCTTCCTCCCCATAGCCCATGATCTAAAAGCTTGTCTTTTTATCTTTATTTGAAAGAGAAAACATGTTTTTCAAAAAAGCCTCAGCAGATTGTGGACATGGCATAAGTAGGCTCTGGGCATAGTCTAATTTTTTTTCCCCTTTTTCTGTGTGTTTTGTCTTATGTTTCAGTATTATGCTTTTTCGGCTTTTTTGGGGGGAATAAGATAAAGGAATTTTGTTTTAAACTAATTGTGAGAAGGAAAATGCCTTCTAACTGGTATATATATATATATATATATATATATATATGCACACTTATATATGTTATATGTATATAACATAGTCACTTTTCAACCAAAATTACTTGTTGAGTCTCTTAGAAAATAAGGGAAGTGGCTGGGCATGGTGGCTCATGCCTGTAATCACAGCACTTTTGGAGGCTGAGGTTGGTGGATCATTTGAGGTCAGGAGTTCGAGACCAGCCTGACCAACATGGTGAAACCCCATCTCTACTAAAAATACAAAAAAAGTTAGCTGGGCGTGGTGGTGCATCCCTGTAGTCCCAGCTACTCGGGAGGCTGAGGCAGGAGAATCTCTTGAACCTGGGAGGCAGAGGTCGCAGTGAGCTGAGATTGCACCACTGCACTCTAGCCTGGGCTACAGAGCGAGACTCTGTCTCAAAAAAAAAAAAAAAAAAAAACAAGCGTTTTCGTAGACTTTTTTTTTTTTTTAGACTTTAGGGAAAGTTTTAGGAGTCTAAAATTTGAACACTTACAATAGAGCTAGAAAACTAGAAGCCCCTGAATGATGCAGTGGAATGTCAGTATACCTGCCGGCTTTTGATTCTCTATCAAATACACGATATTGGGGGCAAAACAAAGATGGATATGATACACAGATGAAACCCAGGGAAAAGAAACTTTTCTAAATAAATTATCCAAATGTTTGCTTTTCATTTGACCTGAGTTGTACTTCTCAATATCATATATGTAGGGACTTTGGTTAATCATGTTATTTCTATTTGCACAGGGACACACAATCATTAACAGTTTGTAAATGCTTTTGATGATAATTTCACATGGCTGCATGAGAAAAAAATGTTAACATTCTGTCTTGGACTGTGTGAATGCCTCTAATTTTTTATGTGAAAAATTATAAACACCAATATTTGCTTTGTTGGTTTATAATCAGAAACAGAGATAAATTAATGGAAGAGATATTTTTGGTGATTAGAGGAGCAGACATGAAGTAAATCTGGTTCTTGAAATTATACTCTTTTGCTTGTTAAGTAAAATACTGAATGTCAGTTAGAAGGGTAATATTGACATTTAGTATTTTACTTAACAAGCAAAAGCATATGATTTCAAGAACCAGGTTTACTTCACTTCTGCTGGAATGTTCCCAAACATTCCAGACTGTTCTGACATGAGGTCACCATCATGGTTAGTCAGCAGGGTGAGATGCTGGTGTCATGAGGGTAGACTAAGGTTTTATAATTCATTCAGAAAGACATTTGGATGACCAGGCTATATCACACTGGGTCTCTCCTCCCGGGCAAGAAGAATGAAGTTTCTTGTGATTTTCTTATCTATCTGGTGCTCATTCTTGTATTTGTCCACTTAAAAATATTTATTTGCTCTCCCACCATGTGCCAGACCCTATGCTGTATATGCAATAAAATGAGAGTAAGACCCCTACCATTAAATAGCTTACAATATTTCAGAGGAGACAGTGATAGAAGCAGTTACAAAACAATAAATCAATTAGGGAATGCAATGAGAACACAATAAATCAAACAGACAATGCTATAAGAAGAGGGCACACACATTACTTTCCTGAAGGTACTGGGGTGGCTTCTCAGAGGAGCTAAAGTCTGGCATTTGACAGGAAGAGAAGTTGGGCAAAGCCAATCTTGACAGAAGAATGTCATGTTTAAAGGCACTGAGGTATTCAGGATACCAGGCAAAGGTGCACATGGAGGAAGGGTAGGAGATGAGACTGTCCAGATAGACGCCACTTCCCACATGCAAAGTTTTGGAGTTAGAATGTTATATTATAGCTAAAAATGTACATATATTCAAATTATATTAAAGTTACAATTCAAAGATGGGTAACACGTGAACAATAATCAGATTTGCAATTTTGAGTGACCAACCAGATAGCATTGTGTTGATTTGGAATGATGTGAGACTGGAAATAAGGAAATCCTTTAGGCAGTGCTTTGGAAGTACAGCTTAACTATTTATGAATTACTCCTTCTAAACTCCTGCCTTTTCCTCATATACTCCTGGTAGATACAGGATAGATATAGATTTTAGTAAGATGGAAAATTGGGGAAAAAAAGTATTCATTGAAACAACTTGTTACTGTGCTGTCTCATGAAAGTCTTATAGGAGGCCAAAGTTTGCTTAACTGTATAAACATGAAGCAGGAAGTCTTTCATAACGTATTTTAAACTTGAGTGAAATATATGCAAATGCATCAATATAATTCAAAGAAGAAGGTTTTAAACACTGGAGAATAAATTCAAACCACCAGCTAATATTGGAATACAGATATGAATCTCCTGGCTCAAAACCAAAGAGTGCTTAAAGGAGAAGGTGACAATTATATATTGAAGAAGAGAATTGCTTCAATAGGTATTTGACTGTATGGAAAAGGATAAGCAAAGATATTGGAGACATTTGGTAACTGAATAGTTTGGATGATCTCAGTATGTATGGGGAAGTATTTGATTCTGGACTCCAGAGTCACATGGGCAATTTTCATGATATTTGAATGTGTCACCAAAGATGACGGTTTTTTTTTAAATGTATATATAGACAATGTGGAAACACTGAAAGTTTTTAAGGGAAGAATTGACTAGTTCAAACTTATAGAGTAGGAAGACAGCTGTGACAGCAATGTGTGGGGAAATTGTATGTAGGAGATACTGGAAGCAAGAGAATGTTAGAATATCTCAATAATCTCAGCAAGAAAAATGAAATGTTGAACATAAATTTTCCTGACATAAGCTGACTGAAATGCCAGCTACTAGATTAATAGAAAGGTTTAGTATGGCAAATATAAGTGTCTCTTTTCAGGTACTCTGTTTCCACCACAGAAAGTAGACATTAAAGCCATATGTGTATGGGTGCCCTGACAATAATTTGCTCAAAATTTTACTTTCAACCAATCTTCACTGCATCAATTTTTTTAAAAAAGCTATTATGTCAAATGAATACTTTTCTCAGTGGTCCAGTGAGCTTGGGTTGTAGTTAGCAAAGTCTAAGGTCTAAGCTTATAGCACCTGACAATACAAAATACTTTTCTTTTAAAGAATTTCTGTGATGATTTTTGCTTAAAATTTGTTTGACTTCACCTGTTTTCTCAGCCAGTATTGTGTCATTTTGTAGAAAGGACATTTAACCTAGTGGCCCACTGAGGCCTTCTGCCATGGACCTGCTGTGCGTACTTTGCTAAAATGGCTGCAGGGCTTAGACCTTGTCTAGGTCTGTTTGTCCATCTTCACAATGAAGGTGTTGGATGAAAACATCACTAAGCCTCATGTCAACCTTACAGTCTTGAAAATCTATGTTTATCCAGTAGAACCAAACAAAAGCAAAACTTAAATTCTGCATTAAGATATACAAGCAATCAAACAACTGGTCTACTCATTTTGACTGTCTTAAAGTATCTGAAAAAAATTTATTAAGCCTGAAAGTTAATAACTATTGGGTTGTCACCTCCTCTGATGTTCTAAAACATTTTTTGTGTGTGTGTAAATTTTAGTGTTCTAAATCCTTTGATCTCTCTATTGTATGTTCTCAAGCTTCCCTCCAGTCCTAGAGCAACTTGCTGTGAGTTATGAGCTGGGAGAGGTGATTAGGAGATAATATATAAACAATTGGAAGACAAGATGTCACTGATGTTGCTATTATGAAGAAAACACACACAAATGTTTTTTTGAGAGGTTAGAAGACCCCTGTCCAGCAGCAAAGCTTTCGTATGTAGGCTGTGTGTGTGAATGTTTGCTACAATGAGACTCTGCCTCTAGCCTGCTAAGTGATTAGGATAGTATCATGGTGGAAAATCACTCATGTTTATTTATGACTGAATGATTTTATTGAGGATGGCGTAGAAACCCCTTACCGCCGCATGCACTTTCCTACTGCCACGTTGCCACCAAATATGGGTTAAGGGCATTAGAAAAGAAATCCCACATGCAGCCGGGCATGGTGGCTCACGCCAGTAATCCCAACACTTTGGGAGGCCGATGCGGGCAGATCACGAGGTCAAGAGATCGAGACCATCCTGGCTAACACAGTGAAACCCCGTCTCTACTAAAAATACAAAAAATTAGCCGGGTGTGGTGGCGGGCGCCTGTAGTCCCAGCTACTCAGAGGCTGAGCCAGGAGAATGACGTGAACCCGGGAGGCAGAGCTTGCAGTGAGCCGAGATGGCGCCACTGCACTCCAGTCTGGGCGACAGTGCGAGACTCAGTCTCAAAAAATAAAATAAAATAAAATAAATTAAAAAAATAAATAAAAGAAACCCCACATGCTATGTCTGTTTGGATTAACTTCACAAACAAAATACAGGGAATATAAAGAAATATGAATGAAGGAATTATAAACCAGGTATAAAACTAAGAAACTTAATTTTTAACTATGGCTTGGGTTATCTAAATGTGTACATACATATAATATATGTGATTATATATGTAAAATACATATATATATACACACACAAAAATACTGAGGATTTGGGGCATCTTAGCCTCTGAGCTATCAGTTCCTCTAATGTTCTAAAACATTTTTATTTGTTATTATACTTTTATATATTTAAACACACACATATATATGCATATATATACACGCATATATATATGCGTGTGTGTATATATATATACGCATATATATGTGCAGAAATGGAGTCCAGTTTCATTCATTCACAATGGCAATAATATGGTCAGGAGGGGACATTTGGTAGATTTATAGGACAAACGGATATTTGTGTTCTGAATTTTTTTGTTTCCTTTGGTTTACCATGTTTTCAATTCACAACTTGCTTGAGCATTGCACAGATTGGTAGAATATGATTTTATTAATAAAGCTCAATCTAATTGCCAGAAATTTAGGTTGTGGTATGTTACTTACTAGGCTTCTTATGTGGAACCAATGCTAAAAAAATAATTACATATGCACACTATAGTTCATATTTTAATAGGTCTTCACTGAGACCTACTATGAGCCCTAGAGGCCAGCTCAGTCACAATTTTTGAGCTGAAACTCCTTTTAAAGACACTGTACTTGTTTTTACTAAAGGTTAATGATAAAAAATAAGCAATTCTCAAAGGTAAGTAAAAACATTAAAAAATAAGTTATTTCATTTCAAAATATGTCCCTATTGGCTTTTACTCCTTTTCTATACAAACTTTTTGTGCAGATTTTGTAAAAGTCTTTTTATTCTTCTGAATATCACATTTTTTCCATTCTACATATTGACTAGTATTGTTTTAGCTTTTTAGAAGTGAAAGAATTTTAAAGAAATGTATAATAAACCTGATCAGTAAAAAAACCTTTTCGCAGATATCTAAAAGCTAATAATTTAATCATGTGATCTTATGTCACCCCAGTTTCTACATGTATAAACAAATACAGCAATATCTTACAATTATGGTGTTTTAATATTGTGAAAGATTCTCAGTCATATAGCTTAATACTTTAATATCTGATGATGCAAACTTAGCTTGTAAAGGATTTGCGCATCTTGCAATAAAGTTCAAATGACTAAATTACTTTGTGTATTTACAAATGACACATGATGGTACATTTAACTCTTTACTGATGTTAGCTGATACATTAGTCAGATCTCTAGATTGTGAGAAAATTCTGAGGAAATATTGCCTGGGGTAAATTTTAATTTATGCAGGAAAAAATTAAATGTATGCTATTTTGCATAAAAGTGCAAGTGTGAGTAAATTATGTATGGTAAATTCTCATTGCTGAAAGCTTCTTGCAAATGAAGAATAGTTTTATTTGTGTCTTACTAATATACCAACGTTTGGTTAGTTACATTTACTCCTGTTTGCTACAGGTAAAATGGATGGAACATCAGACAGCTCATTATAGAGACAAGTAAGCTCCAGTTCCAAAGTTGGTTGACAGAACAAGTCATGGTAAGTCTTGTAATTTTAGCACTACTGTACATCTGCAAGCTGTCTGTGGGTAAAATGCTTACTAAGCACTGCATTGGGGCTGTCAGAATGCTCATGGGTTGGTAATTAAATACAGACAGTGCTATGGTTTTATGGAGCTAAGCCAATATTTGTGCACTCTAGAAATCTCTTCTAGAAAGCTTTTACTTTGGACTTTAAGTTTTGGAAGAAGTACATTTTATTTTTATTGAGTAAACTTTCATTAAAAGCACACTTTCTAGAGCCTTCACTGAAAACATTCATTTCTGTTTTTGTGTGATAAGTCAATGGCCAATTCACCTAGCAAAGAAGTCAATTGTCAGCAGTGCTGGCCTTTGCAGTGTTAGTTTTCCCTCTCTCAGGTTTTATCGTCAGTTACTATTTTTAAAACACTCAACAAAAAGATTTGAAAGTAAATAGAAAGATCTAAAATAGGCCTGCTGGAAAGAAATATATTTATTTGCCAGGTGTGGTGGCTCATGTCTGTAACCCCAGCACTTTGGAAGGCTGAGGCAGGAGGATAGCTTGAGCCCAGGAGTTTGAGACCAACCTGGGCAACACAGGGAGACCTTGTTTCTATTTAAAAAAGAAAAAAAATTATCCAAGTGTGGTGGTGTGAGCCTGTGGTCCCAGCTACTTGGGAGGCTGCAGTGGGAGAACTGCTTGATCCCAAGAGGGACTGCAGTAAGCCGCGATTGTGCCACTGCACTCCAGCCTGGAAGACAGAACAAGACCCTGTCTCACACCCCCCCCAAAAATGGTGTTTATTTAATTCTTACCACTTTTTACTTTCCTTCTGGAATTTAGTGCCCTAGTTTAAATATGAATTGCTTGTATACTTCAGTAGGAAATGAATAATTTTTCCTTTATACTTGTTATAGATGTTTATTTTGATAGGTATAGAGTGTGTCATATAAAAGCATGCTATATAGCAGCACTAGAACCTGCAAACTATGACCCAGAAATCAAAGGCCAAATTCTGCCTGCATTTGTTTTTTTAAATGAAGTTTTATTGGAATACAGCTCATTTATTTATAGTTGCTTTCCTGCCACAATAGCAGAGTTTAATAGTTTGACAGATATTTGCAAAGTCTAAATTTTTTACCATCTGGCCCTTTACAGAAAAAATTTGTTGACCACTGGACTAGCACATGAAAACTTGTAAAGGAATACATATTTTTAATTTGTTTTTGTACTGTTTAATAACAAGAAAGAATACAAAAATATCATTTCAAATGAATTTTATTTTCTTTAACAGTGAGGAAAATTTGTGTTATTGCTTTACATTTTTAAAAAAACCTTAATAATATCCTGTAGCAGGAGTTTGTGGTTGGATGCAAATCCGTGTACACTTTTAGGTGGATAGTTAGTAAGCTTGTGTATCTTTAAAGGGAAATATTTTCTAACACATGCTGTGAGATTGGCATAAAAAGGAAACGGAGAATAGAGTTCAGGTGAGTCAGTGAAGTGGCTTCTAACCATGCAGCTATTATATGCCTGAAAACTGCATGCGTCGAGGTTAGTCTGCAAGCCCTTACCAGCTTGTTATTGGCAAGGTTTCCAAACCTCTAACTGTATTATGGCTGTGGATTCATTATCTATAGCAGACTATTCCCCATGACTGTCTCAAAGATAGTTCCTGGGCCAACTTATATTTTTTAATCTGTCACATTTACTTTCCAAAGAAAAAAAGTAAAAGAAACTTGTTAGGAAATTAAAAGTGTATATGTGCTGTTATTTTTAAAATTTTTTTGGTGTCATTTAGTTGTGAAGTAGCTGTGTATGCACATTTATGGTTAAAAAAACTGGTAGGACTGTGAGGTAATATACTACTTTCCAAAGTATAGCTTTTCTATAAAACATCTAGCAGAAGGATAATAGGTAATGATGCAATGGTTAACATTACCATTTTCAAAAATTGAAAAGGAATCATCACTTGGAGCCAGTTTGGCATTTTCCTATAAGACATCCTATTTAGAGCTCTGCATCTCTGCTATGCAGTTCTGTGAATTTGAATCCAACAGAGAAGATGTAGCTTTCATACAATTTTCTTCAGTTATAAGAACCATAATCGTTCCAATGGGATGCTGTAAGCCTGGGTCACTTAAATCGTTTCTGAAGACAGCAGGTGCTCTTCAGGGATGTGCAAGATGAGGAAAGCACCTGTTGTTGATTGTGTCTCAGGATCACCTACATAAACTTAGTGCAGGTCGACGTGTTCAGGAATCAGTTATGGAGAAGGATATGAAAATTTTGCACTAAGCAAATGAGCTGGTACCTAACAACAAAGAAAAATTTCCTGAAAAGTTAAGCAGTGTAGGTTCACAAAATATTTAGATACTCTCTCGAAGACAGTCCTAAGAATGTAACTGAATGGGACACAAAAATGAAGATATAAGTATTTACATTGAAATCTACTTCTCTGAAATAATTACTCCCTTCTTATCTGTTGTAAGATGTAACGCAAGATATAACATTCCCAGTCTTCTGTATTCCAATGATATGTGGAAGAATTGTGAGGATATAGAGCAGAGGTCAAAATTTGTGACATTGGGACAAATATAGCCTTCTAATATTTTATTGACTACAAATGTATTTTCATAAACTGGAAATTTTATTTAAAAATTTAGATTCCCAAATTACATTGAAAATCTGAAATATTTTGATATTTGTTTTGTCTTTAAAATATTTTTTAAACATAAAAGTTGTACATGCTGTTGGTAAAAAAAAATTCAAATAGTACAGAAAACCATAAGGAAATGTTCTTGATCCCAGTTTCATTTTCACATTTTATTAAGTATTCTTCCATGAATGTAGATGAACATACATGTGAAATATACAATTGGATCATGATAACCATATTTTTCTATGCGTATTTTTCATTCCATATTTTAACAATTCTCTTCGATTTTATTAACTTATATTACTTGAATTGCTTTATGCTTTCTTTTATTCCATTTTTATTTTCATTGCTTTAGTATTTTGAAATTAAATTATTTGATAAAGCTTCCTTTTCTCCTCTCCTACTTGATTTTGTATTGTACACATTTCACATGCTGTCCCTATGATCTTGACAGTGTGTTCTTGCAGTGATAGAGGGCGTTGGGCTTCACAGCACCAAGGGCAGGTTGGGGCTTTCCAGCCACCTCTGTGAATACCATGCTACCTTCTTCTTGGATGATCTGTCATTCCTTTATGTGGCCATCTAAAAGTTTTATTCTGGCATTTTTTCTGAAAACTCACAAGTAATAGTCATTTTTGGAGAAATAATGGTCCTTTTCTTAAAGATGTGACCATGAGGTGGCAGTAGCACACAGCAAGCATTACTTGGGTGGTGCTTTGGTAGTTTTGTAAATGGGGGAGGTCCCTTATTGCAGGACGCCTTCCCAAAGGCAATAATTAGGGGGCCACCAAGCTAAAGGAGAGGGAGGCAAAAGGAACTCTTGGGAAGAGGAGGTTTGGAGAAGGAGGCGTCAGTCTAGAGGATGTTGCTCAGCAGCATGATGGAGAGACTCTGGGTGGGAAAGCTTTTAAGGGCAGCAGAAGCTTGGGGTCTGTTACAGACCCAGGGTTTATCTTATCTACAGTTAGCAGATGTTAGGTGCAGTTTTGTGGGATTGCGCAAAGCAGGCAGGCTCTAAATGGCCAAAAATCTACTTACTTGGACTACATTTGAAACAAATGGATGTGTAAAAATGTGCATTTGTTGCCAGTGGGCTTTGGAGCTAGTGGTTCCACCCTGCTGTGAAGAAGTAAACACTGTAGGACCAATGTGCACAGACCATCTTATAACAACTAGGCCTCACTGGTTTTGTTTGTGTATGTGTGTTTTGTCATTATAACATACTACAAGTCTACAGAAAATATATACATAAATGCTTGTAGATACACTTATGTACAAATATGCGTAGAAAATAGACACATATAATGAATAGCACGTACGTACCATCTAGATTTGTTAGATTTATAATTTTGTCGTAAATGCTCCAAGTTTTTTAAAGGACTACATTACTAGAGTTGAATTCCTCTATACCCCTTCCTAGAACGATTCTCTTCCCTGCCTTTTTCAGAGGCTTTCCTATGTGTGCTTAGATTTGTATCCTAAATACGTATCATTTTAAAAGGATGTATAAAATTGTTTTGGGATGATTTAAAACTTTATATAAATGATATCATACTGTACATAGCCTTCTGCACTCTGCTTACAATTTTTGAACTGATTGAAATGTATTCAGTTGATACCTGTAGATCACATTTATTTACTGTTGCTGCTAAATAACATTTTACTGTGTGAATATAAAATGATTTAAACAATTTCATATTAATGGCGATTTAATTTGTTTCCAGCTTTTCATTTTTGCAAATGATGCTGTAGAGAACATTTCTGAACACGTCTTCTTATGCAAATGCTTCTACTTGGCTGTTTCATTGAGAGATTCTAGAAGCAAATCAGCAAATAATTCCCAAATAACCTATTGGCACAGGTCTAGAGTTATATCAAAATTAGATATAATTCCTATTCTTGATAAATTTATACTCTTAGTTTATAAGCTTTGTGTATACTTACAAATAAGAATTTTTCTACTATTTGGTAGTGTTTATCTCACCTGTCATTTTACTAAGTTTACGTGTATTTCTAAGACAGATATGTCATTAATGTCATTGCTTGATTATTTTCTCCAATACTTGGTTTTGGTAATCCCCTAAGATGCAAAGCAGATGTGACTATCTGAATTACAGTTTTGTCTTTAGGAGAACATTGTGTTAAAAAGCTTCCCTGAATTCCTAGTGCTGTCACTTTCTCAGTTAATGATTTATTAAATACATCAGAGCAATTAGAAAAATGAGATTTTTAAAAAATGTTTTCCACTACAGCTCAAGTAATTTAAATCACTCTTCTAAGAGATGTATGTTGGGAGAAGTCATAAGTGGAATGCACATGACATAGTAAGGATAATGATCAGTGTAAGCAGATAACTTCTAATGGGAAATATATACATAGCTTTGGAATTACATTCCAAATCACTTGTTTTCCCAGCATTTATTGTATGCAACAAACACATAGAAAGTGGTTAGCTGAAACAGGTAGTTTGGAAATATTTTAACATTTTTATCTAAACAAATGACAGATTTTTTTTAAATGAAAAATGCTAAGTATAATAAAAGTGTATATTTATGTTCTCGGCAGCCAAATGTGCTTTTTAATGGAATTTAAATAAATGGAATTTTTATGACAAAAAAAGCAACAGTAAAAGCAGTGATTATGTTTTTCATAGTTCATTTGCCTTCTTTGCCCTGCAGACCTTGTGTGGAGGAAAATGAGATCCCGAGTGAAGTCTACAATGTCATTGACTCTGAAGAAGGACTCAGAGACCCATTGGTGTTTAATGACCCTTACTGGCCTATGCAATGGAAACTGGTATGATCTTCAGAAATAGATGGTTCTTTGGCAATGTTAAGAAATATTATTTTTGTCATGTTCTAATGCAGTAGACAGGCACTTTTATGCACTGCCTGCTTTTATCTATTGGTTTTGCAGAGAGAGACTTAGCAAACTTTTGATGAAATATTACTGCCATCTTATTAATGAACACTAATCCTTTTAATTTGATTACATCCTTAGGGTTTGATTTAATCTATAAAAGACACCAGTAAAAACCCCAAGATATTTAAATTTGGTGTGTGTAAACAGACTCATTACATAGAAATGTTGTTGCCATTCAGGCTTGAAGTTTTTGTTCTTGCATAACTTAGAATATATTCTATATTACATCAATACTGAGAGAACTTGTCTTTATGGATTAAGTGGATGTTAGAACATTGCCCAACAGACTTTTTTTCATAATGCTTATTTTGTTGGACCTTTTAGTATCACATTGCCCTCCCATTTATATAAGACTGTAATAATGAAAAGGTTTGAGAAAAGCACCCTTAATTTTGAATGCAAATAAGTTTAAAAAAATGATGTACATACCATGGAAAATTTTATAAGGAAACATTTAAAATGTGAAGATAACTTGGTGATAATATTGGAGGGAAATTACAACCTTATTATATGCATAATTAGTTCTTCATAGGTCTGCAGATTATATTGTGTTGTAGAGGGTCCAATGTTGCAAAATGAGGAAAAGGTTAGGTGCATTTTATCATTTTAAGGGCCATGATGAGATAAAACATGGGAAGCTGTTGTGCTGGCTCTTTTTATGTTGATCATTGGCAGTTACCAAGCTGACTATCTGACATGAGCTGAAAACCTATGTTGAAAAAATGTCCAGTTCCATTTTCTGTAGCTTCAACTCATCTTTAAAAAATGAAGTGATTTAGAACACATGTCACGCACTCCTGGGCCAGCCAGCTTCCCTTTCTCTCCTTGTATGTAATATCTTTTTTTCCCCTTTCTAGCAAGTACTTTCAAAAGAACTCTGTACATTTTAACATAAAAAATAAATTATGTTGGGCCATTTTGGAAAAAAAATACTTATTTGGCTAAATTTAACATTTCAAACAAATAAAAAATTCAAGCAGAAAATAATTGAGGACTGCTTCAATTTCCTGGAGGTGGTATAATCAGTAACAATTTAGTGAACTAGAGTCAATCAGGATTATGAAAGTCAAAGAGAAAAAGAGTGATATTAAGAAAAAGGACTGAGGAAAGGTAACTAGATAAGGAAGAAGGGCATGAAATATGAAAAAAAAAACCTTTCTTTTTTTTCTTTACCTGAAGAAACAGCAAAAATTAAGATGAGTACTTGAAGATTACATATATGACACATTGTAATTTGTCACCTCAGAAAGAATACTTTCTTGTATTGGCAATAAAATATCAAGCCCCTCTATAATGAGGTCAAGAATTTCAGCAGACACAATAGGGAAAGGAGATGGAGGGCAAGTAATACAGGAAAGAAGAGAAGAATTGAGTAGCAAGCAGTCAATAAAGTGACAGGGATTAGAAATGGAGAGAAGTCTTAGAGACCATTAAGCAATAGATCCTCTTAAAAGCAGCATAGAAGAGATCATGAAAGGAAAAAGCAGAAAAAAGAAGTTGTATGATGACCCTATATCATTTTCTAGGGCAGGAGTTGATAAACCTTTCTTGTAAAAGTTCAGATAGTATATATTCAGGGTTTGTGGGCCACATAATTGCCTGTGGCATATTCTTTTGTTTCTTTATTTCAGATTTTTTAAAATGTAAAAACCATTTTTTCACTTAGGGCCATATGAAAACAGGTTATGGGCTGGATTTTACTCACTGGCCATAGTTTACTGACACCAGTAGGGAGTGGGAGCTATGGAGAAATGAGGAGTCAGGGAGGAAGCAGCCATTCAGATGTAGGCCTTCAAGTGCTGTGCTGAGTTATACCCACATTACACTAGTACAATTCAGAGATGAAAGGTCTGGATTATTATTATTTCCAGGTAGCACCATTCTGGAGGCACATCTACCATTATGGAAAAGATTCGTTTTAGTACCCAGGCAAGGCATGGTACATAATTGCAAAGAATGGGCTGCACTTTACAACTGGATGGTGTATCTAAAACATATTAATAACAACAGACCTAAACTGTGTTGCAGAATCCATCCTCTCACCAGAATACCAACTTTATTTCAATGAAAGACTGAGTGGTTCAGGGTGTTGTGCTGCCTTAACAGGGAAATTTGAGGCCTTATTCTTATGAGCACCCCTTAAGCAGTCTCCTTCAGTTACTAGTTTCTCTCTCCGCTCTTCACAGCCAACCTTCCTGAAATGGTCTTTCTTATCTTCATTTTTGTGCTCATCTACTCCTCAGCCAACACTTGTAGCAATCTGGTTTTGTGATGCCTTTCCACGTATCTCTGCCATCGTGTCACCCCCACACTCTCTACTTAATCTCTCAATGCAACAGAGACTTTTCAGTTCTTTTGTTACTTGAATCATCAATTATGAACTTGTAACTACTCATATAAAACCTTTGATAATTAAAATCAGATTTCTAATATTCATTCATTCATTCATAATATTCCTTTGCTGACATTACTAGTTTCAATTCTGGCTGTTTTGGTTCTAGACTACAAACTAAATACAAAAAACCCCATAAGAATGCAAATAGCCGTGATTCCTCTCCCAAAGCTCTTTGATTGTGCCTCCCCAGCATTCCTTCCTGACTAATTCCATCTTGTATTCCAAAATTGACTCTGGCACTAAATCCTAAGAGGAGATTTTTTTTAACCTACTACCAAAATGAATTAGGCCACTTTTCCTCTGCACTCCCATGAAACAGTTGTGCCCTTGCTGCCATTTGAATGAGTAAACACATGAATTAATCAATGGGTTAATGCTTAGCAATTTGTGGGAGCTCTCAACTTGAGAATAATATGCTTAAGGACAGGGATTATGCCTTACTCCTAGTCCCTCTTGCAACCCATGCCAAGAAAACTGGCATTTTAAAATACCATATTAGTATTTGTTTAATGAGAAAATTTTAGAATGCATATATAAATGTAGCTACTCATTTTTCTTCACTTTTCTATTCTAAAGTCCAAAAATCTGTTTAGTCCTTACTTGCTACAAACCTGTATTCTAATAAATATTGTTCTCACTTGGAAAATAAACTCCCATCTCTTTACCAATAATTTTAAGGGCAAAAAAATAAAAAAAAATAAAAATAAAAGGATTATGTAATAAGAAGCCCCAGATAGAATGGCTTAAGTAGGATGAGGCTTATTCTTTCACATCAGTAAAAGAGTTGGTCCACAGCCAGTATGATGTCTCACAGATGAAGAGGCTCTTTCTGCCATCTCTTCCACATGGCTCACCACCTATTCTGCACACCGCCTGGTGGGAGGAGGCAAAAAGAAAGGAGGTGTATAGGTGCCCATTCCCTTGCAGACACAGCCAGAAAGTTGTACATATGTGCTCAGATTAAATGTGGAGGTTATCTTTCTAGAAGAAGGAAGAATAGCTGTAAGGAGACAACAGTCTCCTCCAAACACTAATTTAAAAACAAAATATTTTAAGCAAAATGTAAAAAATTATCTGAATTTTCTAATTAGTGTTTGAGATATAGTATAAACAAAAGAAAAATACTATTATAAAATAAAGGGATTTTTGAAGCTGCAGAACAAATTTTGAGATTTCAGTCTTTTATGAGCATAATTAAAACAATTGTTCAATAGAGTAGGAAACTCATCTTATTTGCCATTATTTGTCAAAATTTACCACAGTAAATGCTAGAGACTCAATGTCCTTAAGTTTGCACAGAGTATTATTTATACAGGCTAATTTCATCATTTCTATAAAATATCAGAAATGAAGGCATCTAAAACTATAAAATTATTTTTCTATCTGATTCCACCATTATTATTGTTTTCAATGAAAAATAATTTTAGTATTATAAAACTACCTGCAGATGGCCATGGTATTCTTTTGTTAAAGACTTGCAGGATTCTGATAATGTAAGATAATATTTATTACATTTTTGTCCTTGTACATTTTTCAGAGCATATTTCTTGAGAAATTCTAATAAGACTTCTAAATATCATTATAGTTCTAAAGACTTGTATACAAATTTAATGAGCTTCTGCCTAAAATTATGCTAAAAAGTAGATATTTGAGAATAATTTGAAGAAAATTTTGACTTAATGTTATATTTTCTGAAGTACAATATTCTAATGACAAAGATTTTTAAGACCTTGTACTAGATTTTTGTGAACACAGCAAGGTATTACATCATGATGTCTGGAGTAAGTGGCCTAGGAGAAGAAGTAAAAGCTAGAAAAGAGATGACTTTTTATTAGATTAGGTAGGCAGAAATAATAGAACCAATTTTAACAGATGCTCAAAGCTCCAAAGATGTGAATGAGAAAAGTTACAGGAATATAGATTTTTAAGAAAGTGTATTTTCTGCTTTAATTTTTGATTCAGAAATTAATTCTGGAAAAAAGCAGTGTTGAATCTGCACATGCTTTATTTTACCTGTAAAACAATAGGGCCGAGTTGACAATGTAAATCTCGTAGAAGGTATCAGGACCCTTCCACTCTTGGAGATCATGTTTGTGAGCCAGGACTGTGTGGACGGTCACAGCAGAGGCCATGGGGCCAGGGTAGGGACAATGGAGAGACAAATTCAGCCTGCAAGTTTAACAAAAAAAGAAAATGTTTAATTTTTTTAATTGGACTTTAATTTTTGGAGAAGTTTTAGGTTCATAGCTAAATTGAGTGTAAGGTGCAGAGATTTCCCACATACCCTTCTCAGAACACATGCATAGCTGCTGCCACCTCCAGTCCCTTATCAGCGTCCTCTACCAGAGTGGTACTTTTGTTAGAAGTTATAAACTTACATTGATGTTTGATCATTTTAATATGGCCTTTTAGGTTAAAAATGTTAAAACTAAAATAAATGTCGCTATCACCTGGTTTATTAGAAAAAATGTAGGCTTTAGGGTTACACGAGTGTAAATTCAAATCCTGGGTCTGTAACTCCCGACTGTGCCGTCATTAACATTTTAATCTTTCTAAAAATCTATGAAGTAAGTATTATGAAAGTTACTTCACAGGATTGTTCTTAGAATTAAATGAGATTATGGAGACAAAGCACCTGTCACCCTGTGTTTGACATGTGGTAAGCATTCAGTGCATAACTTGATAGCTAGCCAGATTTTGTTCCTACCTATAATGTGTTAAGCTTTTATTACATGGAAAATAAACTATGCTGACTTCTCCTTTCTCAATAACACTAGATAACTAAAGCAGTACTAGTACAGATTATTAATAATTCTTTGTTATAATATAATGGGAATCATGTCTATGTCACTGGTCTCCAAAGAAGGGCTTACCCCACGATAGTTTATACAAACAGGTGCATTGGTATATGGGGAAAAACATGAGAACTTCCATTTATTTTTTTATCTTTTAAAATTTAAAATTTTTGAATCTACTGAAATTATAGTATATCCGTACATGTTTCATTTATAAATAAATAAATATACACACATCGTGGGTGTATGTATAAACTTTTTTGAAGACTCATGAACAAAATGTTTGAGCCAATAGGTATACTCAGTGAGCATTCATAAAGTAGATGTCACAGTGTTTTTATTGGGTGTCTGCTACATGAACAGGACTAGGTATTAAATCTTTAAAGGCAAATCAGATATGGATATGGATTTTTACTTTAAAAAGCTTAAAGTCTAAAAGCGATATCAGCACATACTAATAAAAAACTATATTACTAGGCGAAAGCCATTCTATTAAGAACACACAATTAAACAAAATCATTTTTAGCTTGTGGGAGATAATATTTGAACTAAGACTAAACGTGGAAACACTGCAAACAGAAGCATGGCAATGAGAAAAATATTTTTGTCCAGAGGAAAGTGTCTTGAATGTTTGACTGAGAAGTCCAAACTTCATTCTATACCAAGAGATTTTATTTTTTTTCGAGACAGGGTCTTGTTCTGTCACCCAGGCTGGAGTGCAGTGGCGTGATCATGGCTCACTGCAGCCCCGACCTCTTGGGCCCAAGCAATCCTCCCATCTTAGCTTTCTGTATGTCACCATATCCATCTTATTTCTTTAATTTATTTTTCGAAGAGATGGAATCTCACTATGTTGCTTAGGCTACCAATAGATTTTTAAAAGAATTTTAAGCGGAAAATTTGAGTTATGTTTGAATACCATTAATTTATTATTTTGTCCATTCATTTATGAAACTCTTATTTGTCAAGTACTATGGTCATGCCCAATGCTAAGCATGCAAAATACAAACATAAATTACATGCTGTTCATTTTCTCAAAAGACTCATAATCTAGTGCAATAGTCATGTAAACATACTCACTTCATTTTATGAATGTACCACAGAGTTATTTATTAAAAAAAAAAAAAAGGTGATGGTGACAATGCAGGGAATGCTTATTCTGCCCAGATGTGTTTTAAAGGCTTCACTGAATCAAGAGAGAAGTCAGAAAACATAACAGTCCAAGATAGAAATTGAGTTACGCTGCAGCCTTTTTTTGTGTGGCTGGAGGCTGAGGAACAGTGATGGAGAAAAGGCTAGACAGTTCAGTTGAGCCCAGGTCCATGGGACCATGTATCCCCAAAAAAGGCATTTGCCCTGTGTCTTATAGTTCATGCAGATTAGAGGTTTTTAAGAGGGATGTGATGCAATCACTTTTGTTATGTAGAAAGATGATTTAGGTAGTAGGTTGAGGAAAGGAAAAAGGGGACAAAGATGGGAGGCAAAAGAGAACAGACACAACACAACTATAGTTCAGGAAGACGAAGAAATTGGGACCTAAGTAACTACAGTGAAGATAAAGACAAAAATATAATATTAAATCATATTTGGGAGGAGGAGTCTTAGCTAAATCTGATACAGGTGTTTAGGGAGAAGGACATGTTCAGAATGATGGAGATGTTCGGTGACATGGAGGGTGATGGTATCAGTCAGCTAGGGGTGTCTTAACAGGATACCAGAGTCAGAGTTGCTTAAAAAACAGAAATTTATTTCCTTCCAGTCTGGAGGCTGAATGTCCAAGATTAAGGTGCTGGTAGGGTTGGTTTCTTCTGAGCCTCTCCCTGGCTTGCAGATGGCTGCCCTCACACTGTGTCCTCACATGGCCACTCCCCTGTGTGCACACAGCTCTGGTATCTCTTCCTCTTCTTATAAGGACACCCATTGTATTGGATTAGAGCTCCACCTTTATGACCTCATTTAATCTTAATTATCTCTTTAAAAGTAATTGAAGGGCTTTTAAGAGCCCTGTCTTCAAATACAGTCATACTGAGTATAAGGGCTTCAACATGCAAATTCTGGGGGAATATAGTTCCAAACAGTGATGCAGTATCTTAAAGATGAGGGAAAGTTTAGTGGTGTGGTAGAGTTAATTAATTATGTGTTTGACAGAGTAACCAATATTTCTGTGAAATAACTGAAATTAAGAGGAAAGAAAGATACTTAAACATTTCATAATTAGAATGGGAAGTTATATCATTATCCATGTTTTCAGGCATTGAGACCCACAGAATTGAAGATAACAGAGAGAAACTTAGAAATAAGGAAAATAATATTATAATGTGGGCATTGTGTTATAAACACAGATTTGTAATATAACAAACATAACATAAATTCATAATTCTGCTACAAATATATAACTACAGCATGCTGCCCACAGTGTAACTCATTATCTTCCATATTTTAAGTGCTTACCTGTTATATTCAAGCCTATGAATCTCAATGCATAATATGTAGCTATAACATTAATTAGAAGGTGTGCATGTGTGTGTTTGTATATACATATATACACACAAGCACATATATATATGTGTGTTTCTATTTGTACTTATTTGTATATTTGGAGGTACATTAGTAAATGTATAGATGGTTATTGAATAAGATTGTCCAGACATATGTGTTTTGTAAAAGAGAGGAGGAACAACAGTATATAAAAGCCAAGTAGACTATATTGATATGAAAACAGTGTGTAGGTTGAAATGTGAGAGAGGAAAAGATATGGACATGTGTCTGGAGGCTATTGCAGAAATTCTGTAATGAAAGCTGAATATAGGCACTACCATGGTTGATGGAAAAAGGGGAGAATAGGACAGACTTATTCACTTAATAAGTATTTACTGAGTGCCTAGTGGAGTCTAGGCTATGTGCTAGACCCTGGAGACTCAACCAAAAACAAGATGTCCCTACCCTCATAAAGCTGATATCCTAGTGAGAAATAATATAATTAAACCAACAATTAATGGTAAAAATAACTTCTACAACCATGTGGTTGACAGCAAAAAGAACAGAAGCTCTTAAACTACTGTTGGGAGTGTAGGAAAGGTTTTTTTTTTTTCCCCCAGAGGAAAGGGCATTTAATCTGAGATTCAAAATAAATATAACTTACCTTGACAAAGTAATTTACAAGATAGGAGGAGTGGATGGTTTAGTAAGGAAGATACTATACAAAGGACCAAAAGATTGCAAAGACTGTGAGGCATTGAAGAAATAAAAGGCTCGTGAATATGGCCAAAGTGGCTGCAAGGGGAAGATGAGTCTGAAAAGTTGAGACAGAAGGAATATACATAGAGAAATAAAAACTAAGAGAATATGCCATTGAAGAATCCAACATAAAATGTCATTGACTATGGGCAATCCTTTTGAGCAAACAACAAAATAACATTGCTGCATAAAAAAAAAGTAGCAAAGATGCTGTTGTTCTTAATGAGGACAGTTCCAGAAGTTAGGGATAGAAGCTACTCTGTAGTGGACTGATAAATAAGTGGATATTGAGGCAGTAGAGGCATTGAATAGAGACCTATTATAGAAGCCTAATTAATCCATTTATTGTTGACTTACTGAAAATATTATAGATAGATTTCAGAGTTCAAGATACCTAGAAATTTGAGCACTTGTGATGCTATAGTACAAACAATGGAAACCAAAAAATAGTGTAATTATCTCTTCGAGATGTTGAGATGCAATTATAAACAGCCTGGAATTCTATTCCAGGGAAATAGTATCTTTCAGGGATGAAGGTGACATGAATTTATTTTCAATCAAAGAAAAACTGAAAGCCTTCATCATCAGCAGATTTATACTGCAGGAAATACCAAAGATTCATGCTACAAGAAATACCAAAGATTCATGCTACAAGAAATACCAAAAGAAATTATTGCAGATGAAAAATTTTAAAGTTATGTGAAGCATAGGATGAGACTATATTTTTTCAGAGAGGACTTACCTTTGCTTCTGTCAGGCAGCCAGAGAAACTTGCAATCTGGGATCACCTTAACCCAAGCTCAAGGATCAAGATGATTCAAAGTTGGGCATCAGTCCCTGAGAGAGCAAGCTACTTGTAATTCACCCTGACTCCTATCAAAAGAGCTGCTCATCTCCTTAGACTTTCAGCCAAATTTTCAGGAACCGCAGATGTCCCTAAGGAAAAAGTAGGCTCAATTGCCAAGCTTACTTGTCTAGGTTTCAGCTTCTCCCAGATCTTGGCCTTCAGAGCTCTCCAAAGCATTCAAGTATTTGAATATTTATCCAGTTTTTTTAGTGTCTTTAGCAGGAGTGTTAGTAGGAATTATTTAATCTACCATTACCAGAAATAGAAGTCTGAAGTTTGTGCTATGTAAATAACCAAGTAACCAAACTTCAAAATGTAAATTGCTTTAACACAGTCACATAAAACAAGTAGGACCATTACACTGACGTTGTCCTTGGATATGTGCTTTTGCCAGAAGTACACCAATATATAGTCTGAATGGGGAGCCATTTGTTTCAAGAGTGAAGCAAAATCCTGCCTTGCCTAATGGTCAGAATTTCCTTCTATTGGATTCTCAACTTCTATGTAAGGTATTGTCTTGTAAAGACAACAGAAAAAGAACACATACTGAAGAGAGTCCACATGCATACATTGTAACATCAACATTTTTATCAGTTCCATATGGTAAGCTGCCACCAAGAAGAGAAACATTTGTATTGATTTTTTTTCTGATTAAAAAAGTAAATATTTAGACAATAGAGAAAAATATAAAGAGTAAAAATATTCCCTATGATCTTACCACTTGTATATAATTACTATGAACATTTTGTTACATATTGTTCCATTCCTGAATTATATGTTACATCTATACTATACATTATATTTAGTAAACATGTTTAAAGTTTTCAAATAAAAATGTAACCATGCTGCAGATACTCTTTCCTACCTGTTCTTTTTTTTCCTTAATACATTGATGATTTTTCTATCTTAGTTAATTTGTATTAATTCATTTCTTTTAATAATTGTTTAATATTCTATATTTTAAAAATTATTTATTGATGGTATTCAAGTAGTTTCTATGTCCTTTGATTTTTCTCTCAACATGTATTCCTTAACATATTCTCTTCTCCAATTCCTGCTGGTGGAACTTGGGGATGTCAAAACAGTGCAAAGGTGCAGTCTCCAGTAGGAATGGACAAAAGAGGGAAATTGTGACAATTCACGTGTGAGAGAAAGTCACAGTTCTACCTAGGCTTTATTTATTTTTTCTTTCCTTTTGGATTTATTGAAGTGGTCTAAAGTTAGCTGGGGTATTGTAAATCCCACATTCCCTCTTTACTCACCCAGCTTCTCTTATTGAAGAACACCAAGGTAAAATACAAGCTTCATACAAACTGTGCATCAGATGAAGTAAAAATAAACAATGGGCCACCCATCTGGGAGACAGCCTCCTCTAGGAACTGTCTTTGCTTTATGTCCTACTGTGTAGACCTTGGGGATTTTCTGAGTTCTGTTGGGGAAACCTAACTACTCAGTTTGTAAGTTCTTCTCCTTTGTTAATGTTGAATAACAGGCCAGTCAACAACAATCAGTTTTTCTTTTAATCTAAGTCATTCTCCTTCACAACTTCCAGAAAAGAAAAATTAATGTTTCTTGACCATTGACAGCTTCTGTATTTTAGCAATACCAAGTATTTTTTAAAAGTTGTTTTTGTATTTTTTCATTTTTAAATTTGCTTTTTAATTTTTTCATCATGTCAGTGATATTTTACAGGGAATGTGTAGACTCAATCATTATTGAAATGGAATGTTGACCCTTTAAGGTTTAATGGGGAGAAAGAAGATGAAAATATTTAATATCCTTGTTAAACATGGGCTGGCATCATGGGATGTTGCTGATGGAGGTGTTTCACATTTTAATCATGCCAAAGAACCACCAAACTCCTGGGTTGGTGTAAGGACTGAAACACTAGACAGAGATGTAAATGTGTATAAAGAAAAGGTAATAATATTTTGGGAACATGCTCTCTTGACTTCGCTTGGTGTAGAACAGACTCAGTAATTGAATTACCCTGTGGATAGAATTGTGATGTTGTAATAAGGTCCTTTGCTCTTTTAGATACTAACGATTTATTGATGTTTTCAAAAGAACCTTTTTTTAACTGTCTTCTTGGATGAAACAAATATTATAATCAATTTTTTTAAGAGCTTGACTTTCTGATTTTGTTACCTTAAAAGTTCTTTCTCTGTGTTTGGATAGAATTTCAGTTGCTGCTGGCTGGCAGCCATTCTTGAAGGAGAGAAGAGAGTTGTGCTGGCAGGCGAATGAATTTGTCCTACATGTCCTCTCCAGCAGAATGTCATGTGGGGTCAACTTCTAGTCCCAAGTTTGATATCATCTGATGAATTCCTCTGTACAGATATTCTGATTCTTCCATGTTATTGTATGGAGCTGCTTCATAGATCTTCGGTTATGTGGACATTTGTATATCTACCATTTTTCCATGCCCAAACAGATTCTGGATGAATCTGTTTTTAAAAAACTATCTGGGATCACCAATTAAATGATTTTCCTGATGCTAGGGTCAGTGATTGTTTGAGCTCAGTAGAAGCTGTGTTGCCTTGCCTAGGTCCCCCTTCCTGGGTTGTTGCACTTATTCCTCAGCTGCTGGCAATGCTGTTTGCAAATGTATCAGAGCTCCCATCCACCCACCTCCTAACTCCTTATCTCTCCACCCACTGCGCCCTAAAAATTGCCCTTAGCTATTAGGAGCAAACTAGCCAAGGAGGCTGTGACACTTCTTTCCTCCTTCAGGAATGGTATGTAAACAATGCCTGGAATATACAGGGCTATAGAAGTCTAGCTTTCTTGCCTCAAAAGGGAACAACACTCCAGTGGGATTTATATTTCAGACTCCCTACAATACAAATGGATCAGCCCAAGACTACACTTTACCCGAGACCACATTCTTGATCACATCTTTCTTCTTCCCTATCCTGCTTTATGCTCACTCTTAGAGGCACTCCTGAAAACATCTTCCTCAATAAAGCTCTAAAAACCCTGGATCAGGCTTTGTTTCTAGGGAAACTGGCTTAAAATTCTACCAAAAGTGGTCTTAGAAAGCAGACCTCAAGAATGGCATCCTGAAGTTAGAAACTTGAGAGCTGGCTTATACCAATGACTTATCACTGGTGGTAGCTTCTGACATGCAGCCACAGTGCAATTGCTAAGGTTATCACTGAGGTCAACTTGGATGGGATATGGGCAGAAGAAGATGCACTGGTTTGTGCAAAATCTCTGGTGTTGGAGAGGTACAAGAGAAATATAAATTTGAAGGTCTGTGAAATTCAGAGGCTATTTCTGAATGCCATTGATGTTTCAAAGAGATGAAATAACAGGCTCAGGGCAATCAATCACCAATTTAAAGCCAAGTATGAAAGTCAGAGGGCCTCTTTGGCAGCTTGTAAACAGACCTTCAGTTCCTACAGCTGGAGGGCAGATGAACTAAAGAACAGGCATAGGACTTAATTATAAAAGTCACAGAACTAAAGAGAAAGCATAATTCCCAGCCATGGAAAGTCTTATATGCCAAACTCAGAGTCCTGAAAAGTAAAGAAAAGGGCACTGAAACTTGGGATAGGGTTATCTGGGTATATATAGAGTAAATCTTCACTTAATGTTATTGATTTTTTTTGGAAATGGTGATTTTGAATAAAATGACACATAATGAAACAAATTTTACCATAGACTAATTTATATAAACAAGAGTTAAGTTCCTATGGAATATTTCTGGTCAAAAAAAATCACCAAACTTCTAAATAAAGACCCCAAACACTCCTAATATTAAACACTGACTTAAGTGTGAGCAGTACACACACTTAAGAAAGATTAATAAAAACACATAAGATAATTCTTTACCCATTTTTTTTTTTGTGTGAATCAGTGAGTGATGGTGATCATGGTGCAGGTGGGTTAAATGAAGGAATAAATGTTTGCAAAGCAAAAATTGTAAGAGCACCTCTTGCCAGCACACAGTTCAAATGCAAATAAATATTGTGGGCTCAATGGGCACTTTCTCCCTGCATCATTTACTGTTGTGCATTTGTGTGATTACCATAGACTTGAAGAATTTTTATTTGATAGTAATTTGTGTTCCATTCATTCATTTATTTTCCAACCCACTTGTTCCAGTTCAGGGTCAAGGGTGTTAGGAGCCTATGATGGCAGTTGAGGGCAGAAGTAAGAACCAGCCCTGGACAGGGCTCCATCCCATCATTGCAGGGCATACTCACACATACACCCATGCAAACTCAGACTGGGACAATGTGGACATTCCACTTCACCTCATGTGTACATCTTTGGGTTGTTGGAGGAAATTGGAGTATCTAGAGGAAATCCATGCAGACATGGAGACAGTGTACAAACTACACAAACAGTGGCTCTGGCCAGAATGCCAGAATGGATTGCTTTTCTTATCAATGTTACAATACAATAACATCGAATGAAACAATGTTATTTGAGGATCTGCTGTACATGTAATCCTTGGACTCCCAGATTCCCCTGGAACTTTTGGGTTTGTACAGTGGTCCCCCTTGTTGAAAGATAATGCCTCTGCCACCTCTTGGTTGAAGACTGTGAGAAAACTCACATGAGGCAGGCAGATGCTTTACAGGATGTTACTAAGTACTTCTGGATCTGCCTCCTTCTCCCTTCTTAGTCACATAAACAGCAACTAGGATCACTATCTTAGCCTAATACAGTTGACAAAATGTGGAGCTTCCTAAAGGAGGGGATGGATTATACGCTCAGAGTTGCAAGAATAGCTAACAAGTACAGCAGTAACTAAGAAAGCATTCTTCAGAGTGGATTCTAAAGGTGTTGGATAAGGATTGTGGGGTAGAATATAAAGTTAAATAAGGGAGAGTATGCTAATATGGGGGGACCCTCCTGTGATACAAAATTTAACAACCAACAGTAGTTCTAAGACACTCCTTGGGAGTGTCTTGGAAGCTTGAAAAGCAATGGCTTACATTTAATATAGTAGAGATGCTAGATTACTGTGACAGACTGGTGGAAATGACCAAAGGCTCAGCAAAGTGGGCATTCTAGAAAGGATTTATTGTATAAATCTTGAAGACCTCTTGCTGATTACCTTTCTTAGAAGAATCTAGTGTATAATACATTTATGAAGGAGACATCATCATTATTTAGAAGCTCATATTGGCTATACTTTGTAGGCTGGAACTAGATAGAAGAAAACACTATACAGAATTGGATACCATTGTAAGGTACTCTCCAGCTCTCATATATTTCAGGGATTGCCTCGGCTACAGAGAGCTGCCTGTCTCATGGTCACTCCCTTTACGGATCGATGCAAGTACAAATGCCTGGTTACTTTGGTCGAATGCAAGATAATTCTGCAGGGCCTTTTTAGCTATCTACGGAGACATTTATCTGGAAATCCCCATGGAATTGGTCAAGACTGAATTAGAGCTTGAATTATTCTCCCCAGTCCTTCTTCCTTCTTCTCCCTTCTACAAGTGTTGCTCTCAAGAGGACTCCTTAATAAACACTCTGTGTTCTAAATTCCATAACTGAGCCAACTCTTATGGGAACCTAACCTGTGACAGGCCTCAAGGAGATTTCCTGTGATCAGGTGACAGAGGGGGATAAAACTTGAGCTTGGTTCACAGATAAAGTGGCTTGCTACCACGGTGTGATCCTAAGATAAATAGCTGATGCATTACACTTCCATTCAGGTGTAGCTTTGAAACAAAATGATGAAGGAAGGAAACTAACCAATAGGAAGAGCTTTAAATTATTAACTTGCGTAAAAAAAGAAATGGTTTGAGATAACAACATTTATGGATTTATCGATAGTAACAAATAATCTAGCCTTTAGTCAAGGGATCTGGAAGGAGCAATATTGTGAGATCAGGGTCCAAGAGGTTTAAGAGGAGACATATAGGTGGATCTATGGATGTGGAAAGGAAGCATGAAGCTCTTCTCATTGCATGCTAGAGCAGATTCATTGTAGGAGAGGTGCTAAATAACCAAATAGACAGGATGACTTGGCTGATTGTTTTTAGCTCCTGCCCTTGACTATGACAATAATGGCACCATGGGTGTATGAATGGAGAAGCCATGGGACAGATATGGACTGTATGTATATGCCTAAGAATATGGGCTCCATCTTACCAAGGCCTATGTAGCCAGTCACTACTGCTGAATGCCCAACTTGTCAGCAATAGAAACTAATGCTAAGTGTCCTGCATGTGAGTATTCCCCAAAGAGCTCAATCTGCCACTTGGTGCAAGTTTGATTTTGTAGGACCCTTTCCATTTTGAAAAGGGCAGAATTTATCCTAACCAGGATTGACACATATGGGTTCACTTTTCTTTCCTATAGGACTTTGACAAATATAATTTTTCATGGATTGTGGAGTGTTTGATTTGCTGATATGATATTCTGCATAATAACATCTCAGACCAGAACAATCTTTTCTTGGCAAAGGAGATAGAGAAGTGGGCACATGACTATGGGGACTGCCTTAGTCCATTTTGTGTTGCTATAACATAATACCTAAGGCTGGATAGTTTATAAAGAAAAGAGGTTTATTTGGCTCACGGTCCTATAGGCTGTACACAAAACATGGCTTTTGTGCTGCATCAAAACATGTTGCAGAAGGTCAAAGAAGAATATGCACATGTGAAGAAGGACCAAACATTGATAAATGTTACTACCTCAAACCATTTTCCTCTTTACGCAAGTTAATAACTAGGAGATCTTCTCAAAGCTCTGCCTATTGATTGATATCCTTCCTTCACTGTTGTTCTTAAGGCCACACCTGAGTGGAAGTGTAATGCATCAGCTATTCATCTTGGAGTTGCACCACCACGCCAAGCTTTATAATTATCTTTATAATAGCCCACTCTGATGGGAACTAATCCAGTCCCATGAGAACTAATTCCATCTTGCTAGAATGTGAACTTGCTCACTACCATGAGAACAACACCAGCCCTTTCATGAGGTACATACCTTCATGACTCAAACACCCCCAGCTAGTCCCAACCCCAGCACATTGGGGATGCAATTTTAACATGAGTTTTGATGGGGACAAGCAAACTGCATGCAAACCATAGCAGGGCCTACTGGTCTCATCAACTACGGCATCCAGTGCTATCCTTGCAGAATGCTTGAGTGACCTTTAAAAGATGCAGATTAAGCACCAGTTTGCATGTGACACTTTGAAAAGATATGGGGCATTATTCTTTAGAATGTAGTTTACTTCTTACACCATATCAATTGCATGGTGCTATGTTAGCAAAAGGTATAATCTATAGTGTTATGGACTTAATTGTGTGTTCCCCCCCTTTTATATCTTGAAGCCCTAACCCCTAATGTGACTATATTTTGATATATGGCTTTTACTTAGGTAAGTAGGGTTACACAAAGCTATAATCCAATATGAATAGTGTCATTATAAGGAAAGGAAGGGATATCAAGGATGCATATACTCAAAGGAGAGGCCATGTGAGTATATGGAGAGAAAACGGCCATCTGCAAATCAAAGAAAGAGATGTCAGGAGAAACCAATCCTGCAAGCATCTTGATCTTGGACTTTTCTTCTTCAGAACTGTGAGAAAATAAATAAATTTCTGTTAGTTAAGCCAGCTAGTCTGTGGTATTTTGTTATGGCAGCCCCAGCAAACTAATAATATATGCGGTTTGGGAACGAAGTGTGAAAGTGGGAGTGGCTCCATTCACCATCACTTTCCAGTAATCACTTGGAGAATTTGTGCTTCCTGATCCTGAAACCTTAAGCCCTGTGAGTCTAGACATCTGTGTTTTTAGAGTGGGTTATTTCCAGCTGTGGAAAGCTGTACACTAAAATTCCTACTACTGTACTTATAAAGGTACACATGCCACTTGGTAGCTTTAGGCAGTGTGTGCCGGTAGACCATCAAACACAATTTAGGAATAATCGACCCTTTCCTTTTTGGGAGTTAGGAAAGCTAGGGAGGAGGGAAGAACTTGTTTGACGCTCAGCTGATCCATTGGGCAGGGTAGGGAACCGTCTCTGGATCTTCCTATGCTCATTTGTACCTGTGAATGGTACAGCAACAATGACCTTCCTAGTAAGGGCATCAGAATAGGAGCTCAATCCTCAGGAATAAGTCTATGTGTTACACCATGAGGTAAGCTACCTCAGCTAGTGGACTTGCTAGAGAGAGAGAGAGAGGAACATATGTTCGATGATGGAAGGAGATGATGGGTATCAGTTTTTTCCACAGAACCGATGCAGAAACTAGTAAGTTTCCTCAAGAATTGTAACTACAGTAGCCTGGAGAATCTGTGCTTGGATAGAGTAAAGTTGATGTAAGAAACAAGTGCATTTGAGTGGATGCTATAGGTGTTCTGCCCAGATCCCCTTTACTAGGCCCCTTTTATTGTCCCCTAGCTGCGGGGAGTGGGGCTACCCGCAGCTCACTGCTGTCTCCTTCTCTGGAGATTTGCCCTCAGCTGAGGGAGTTGCCTCCCCTAGGAGGTTATACAGCTCTCACCATCCAGGGGTGGCCATTGTTAAGACTGAATAATAAGGGGTACAATTGGCTGGCCCTCCAGCCTCAAGGAGAGGCATTTGTGTGGCACAGTTTATGCTTCAGACACCCGCTTCCATCCACGTTGAGGAGAACGCCAATGCTAGATTTGGCCTGAGGTCACATCTTTGCTCAGTTGTTCCTACCCTGTTTTTCTCCCTCCTTCAGAAGCTTTGCTTGAAGATCACGTTCTCACTACATCATGTGCATTTAATCTATTTTCTCAGGCCCTGCTCCTAGGGAACTGGACCTAAGACAATTAGTCGTAAGATAAAGTCAACAGGACATATCAATAAGCTCAACTTGATAGAACCGCTTCTCTGAGCCCAGCACTCTGCCATCAGTGTGTGGGTGTGCAATGACATGAGGAGCAGCCTCTGCTCCCATCAAGCTTACCATGTAGCTCGGAAGTGAAAACATAAGAGTGTGTACAATGTAACTTGCATCATAGTGCTAGCTCTAGATACCAAATTGACAAGTGGTAAAATTTGAGGTCAGCAAACAGGAGTGTTTTCCTCAGAGATCTCCATAATTGAAAGTAAGTATCAAAATGCTTGTTATTTAAAGGAATGTTGACTACCATAATTTGAGAATTTGTGTAAGGCTGACAATATGTATTAAAGTGATGAAGTTTGCGAAATGTTGTTAATTTACTGCATTCATGAGAATTTAAATCAAGTATATATATTTCCCAAATTTAGGATTTGAATCAATGCTCGCATGCTGTAAGGTGTTTATTCTAAACCGAGCTAAAGCTAGAAGCATAGTGCCCAGGTGCCACTGTACACCCAGAGGACAGAGCACGTTTCTTTTCCCTGGGAACTGTCAGATAGCAACCATAGGTGGCAATGCAAGCTCAGCAGTAGCATTCTCTGCTCCCTGTCTGCAACAGCTGAAAGTGTCCTTTTAAGGCATTGCTGTTTTATTATTCTTGTATAAAACAGTCTGAATCTTTACAGTTTTCCCAGTGTCTTAAAGTGCATAATTACTTTAATTTAGGTTTTGGGGCAAGCCATATGTGGAAATGTAAAATAGTTGGACCTACAGAAAAATATTTTATAAAGATACAAAAAGTAAATGGAGATGGAAAGGCTTTGAGTTTACCATTGACACAAAATAGGACAGAAGTTTGTGGCTAGTCCACTAAGAATCTAACCTGTTTTACTAATTTTTATTTTTCTATTTCCTGTTTCCTAGAAAGACAAGATGACTGTGGAAGTGCAAATTGATTCTTATTTAAATTTGGTTACATTTCTTAATTAATCTGGTGTTTGAATGTTGTGAATAAAAAGATAATTGTTAAATAAAATAGTTCTCACAAATCATTTTAAGAAGCATAAGCATTTCATATATTTCTGTTCTGTTATTTTAGGGCAACAGAGTCAGTGTACCAATATATGCGTATGGATGCAAATAGATGAGTATGATTTTCCTGTCCATCATTATAAAAGTACCTTTCCTAGTTGAACTGTTAATGAAATGATGAGAAAATCTGAGGTGAACATTTAGCAGTCTATTTTCATTTTGTTTCATCAAAAAGAATCTATTTTACAATTACTATTTACTTGCAATAACCTGCAGCGAAAAATGATTTAATGTTCAATATGTGCATTAAAATGCACTTGCTTTTTTAATATGTAAAAGCTGATGGAAATTTCATTTAAGCACAATTCCTGTATCACAGATTTTAAGCAAAATGAAAGGAAGTTAGGGTACCATTTTAACATGGCTATAAAAATAATTTCTTTCAGTGGCTGGAGGGAAGGAAGGATTGGTCAAAGTAATTTTTATCTTCGATGGGATTCCCCAGTAGCCTGCTTTCTTATTTGGCTTAATGCATGCCACAATAATCATGCTATTTCTTGTGAGCATTTTTCTAGCTCACAGTAATAAGAATAATTGCATGGTGTTTATATTCTAAAGTGCCTTGTCTCACTAAGCTCTGCAGTCCTTTTTGAGTATTAATTTTCACAAGATTTCTGTGTAGCACACAAGCATGTGTATTATTATCTTGTTATTCCTCTTTTAACAACAAGGATAGTGAGGCACAGATGCAGAAAATGATACACAAGTCAGAGTCAGGATGCCAGAAACAGATTAAGAATCCTAACTTCCGGTTCAAAAGCAAGGCCATGCTTTCGAGGAATTATTAAGGCACTTCACTGAATTCTGGCAATTAGTAGTTATCTTTTAACTCCTAGCTTTTACTCCTAGAACATTAACATTAATAGGAAAAATCTAATAACTTGTAGTTAGTTAATTCTGTTGCATCATGGGTAATACAGAGATTGTAAACAAGCAAGTTGTACATAACTGTAAAATAGGAATGTTGTTGATAATAATTTGAAGTGTAAATGTTTAATGGCATGGATGAAAAATTGACAACAATTAAAACAAACACAAACTTTTAAGTAATAGCCAGCCTGGAGGCTGCTCAGAACAACAACAAAAAAAGAATTAGGTGTGTAATTTGAGTACAGAATCAAACCTGTCTAAATGTGTTGACCAGAATTCAAAGATGTGAACATCTGAAGATAGGCCTGGAACACAACATACATGCAATATATGTTATTTTGTAATTACATGAATAATATATTTTAAGAATTTCTACACAAATTATTTTAATATCTTTGAGGTATGATTATAACACTGCAATTATATATTTTTAAGAATTGTATCTTTTAGAAATGATTATCTAAAATATAGTATCTATTCTGCTTACAAATGAAATAATTTTGATGTTGGGGATTTGCTTCAGAGTAATCTGGGGAGTGTGGGGGGCTTTATAAAACAAGATTGGCCATTATCTGATCATTGCTAAAACTGTATAGTTGATATTTGGGGTTACATATATTCTTTACTTCTGTTTATATTTAAAATTTTCTATAATAAAAATTTTAAAATATAAAATATTATAGCCATGTATATTAGATAAGACATTATTACAAATCTGTTATAAGGAAATACATCTCATCTTGCTGGAACTATAATCTATCAAGAACATAGTCAAGAAATAAAATATACCCTACAAAAGTGAAGAGGGCTATCAGAGGTCAATATAAACTTCATAAGATAATATCCTGTCACATACTATTATTTGAGCCATTCTAATAAAAGATACTACTTAACTACATATGCTTAAGATAATTAATAGTTTGAGCATTCACAGACTTAGGGTCAAATACTTGTGCTAGAATTTACTCATTTGGTAATTTATTTCAATTCAGTAAATCTCCGTCTCCTCAGATATAAATTAAGTATGATAATATCTACCTTACAGCGTTTTAATGAAGTTTGCATGTGATTAAAGTTTTGCCTGGTACTTGGTGTTATATAAATGGTAGCTAATAATTTTCAGCTTAATTATATAGATTTTAGATCCACAATATTAAAGCCAGAGACAGCTACATGATTTTCAATGAAGAATGACACCCCTGCTGTACACCTAGGAAAATATGGTCAGGAGAAATCTACAAGAGGAAATAAGTTAATTCATAAAAGCAAGAAATCTGAGTCTTCTTTAACTTAAGGACCCAAAGCCCTGCATTCCTTGTTAAACCTTAGGTATGCCTTTGTATTAATATTACAAAACAGGACAATGAGTTACAAAATGATCTTTGAGAATTACTAAGAGTCAGAGTAGTAAATGCTAGCTGTTGGAACACACAAACCTAAAATCTCAGAGTCTTAACATGACAAAATATTTTTTCCCACTCATGACGATGTGGGCCAGGAGGTTCTCCTGGAAGCTCTTCATACATACCACTTTCTTTTGGCATGTCACACCATGGAGTATTCTTGGAACTCTGTGATAGTTCCTCTTCATTTGTTTACTTAATGGGTGATGGAAGAGAGGTTCCATGGAGGATTGCATGAGATATTTTAGAAGTCATGCCTAGAAGCAAAACCCATCATTTCTGGCAACACTTCATTATGCATGTCCCCAGCTAGCTACAAGGGACCTGAAAGATGTAGTTTTTCTGTGTGTCCATGATGTGGGGGCCATCGACCATTGTCTGCTATAATCAATAAAGAAAGAAGTATCTCGTCAGTTCTAGGAAGTTTTATACAAAAAAAAATAGATTGAGTTGTATATCCATATGTAACTCTGTAGACTGTAAGCTGAGGCTGGGGGCACATCTTGATCATTTCTAACTTGCAACTAGTGTTCAGTAAATAGTTTCTGGTAACTAGTAGGTTTCTTATATAAGTTAATCCAGAAAGCCTAGTTTCTTAAAGATTCTATATAATTTTGTATTTATGGTATTGCAGTTTGGAAATAATCCTCTCACATATTGAAGAGAAATAAAGTTGTAACAAACAATTCAGTGTGGTCTTAAATAGCTTTACATGTTAACTGAATAATAAAATTTATAGTTACTATATTTGAAATATTAAAAACTTTCTGGACACTCTACTGGATCACCTAGAATTTGGGCTAGAATTTATTTTCATAAAGATAATAGAAATAAACTTGGATATATATATAAATATATAAAATTTGGATTATATAAAATTCTAAGAAGGAAACAGTATTTACATAAAACATTTTTGTTTATTCCCTACCTCCACAAATTATTACAAAGGGATTTCATTTTCCTAAGTATTCCTTTGCCGTCTAAATCTGGAGTCATAGAACTGAAAGAGAGAAAATCTCACTCTCCTTATTTTCTTTTCACCATCAAGAGAGAAATGAGGAGAATTTGATTCATTTACAGTAAATAAATAAATCCTTTAAAATTTATTGGCACATGGAAGGCAGCAGAACAGATGAGTATTGCAGGAAGTGCAGAAGTATTGCAGGTAGCAGAATCACCCATAGACAATGACAGGCCCTCGGCAGTAGCTTATTGTTTACAAGTGAGACTTTGGACCATAAATACCATAAAAATAATGTACTGTTCATGCCAAAGTCATTTACAAGTCTTATGTTTGGAGATGGGTCAGACTGCTGATGAGAGCTATAGACAATGACATAATTTTGGAAAAAGACATTAGAGTGAAAGAGATGAGAAATGTTTTTGTAAGTAACAGCGACAACAATAAAACAGTAATAAAACCATTTAAATGTAAGAATTACATTGGAAGGTACTGAGGATGTTTTAGATTTTTTTGCCATCTCTATCATTGATTCTGGTGAATCTTACTTCAGATCAATACTCTTATCATCCTTCTGTAACACGTAATTTTTAAAAAAGAAAACCAATGAACAAAGCACCAATAAAAATTATTGCTGAAAATAAATGGTTATTTTCACTTATTTGAGATGTAATAGCACCTGAACCTCAGTGAAATTTGGAAACTCATAGAAGAATATTGAGAAAGTAAATAAAAATGTATAAAGGCGTGGCTAAACATAGGTGATTTTTTTAGAAGGCTTTCGATTTAGAACAATTTTCTTAAAAATTCAAAATCATACTTGTCAGCATCCTAGGGCAAAAGATCTGAGAAAGTTGCTGCCAAAAGACTTTTGCTCATCTCAAAACAACAAAAAAATGAAACATTAGACTTAGTACTAGAGATCGTGTTGGATATGAGAGATTATTTCTATATTGTCAGTAGAAATGGAAACAAGTCAAAATTCTATAGTTTATGAAATACAATATATTGTTGACTTTGCTTTGTTACAATTGAAATTATCGGTTGGGCTTAACAGTGATTTGCTTCTTTAAAGTAACTAAATTGATCACCAGAAGTTATCTGCTTTTAGGCTCTTTTCATGTCCTTCACCACCTAGAACATATCTATGTGTAATTAACTTTAAAATGCATGCTTTTTATATCCTCTCCCACAGTTATCAAAACTCCAGAAAGGAACTCTGAGAAATAATTTCTAAATTGTGTTTGCCCTGCATACACACACAGACACTCACTTTAAACATACAGCAGGAAGATGTGTAAGGGTTACATCTTAATGTGATATAGACTGGGTTCTTTAATATCAGAGATTAGTCAATATTTTTCTAACTTTATTGAAATCAACCAAGATTTTAATGGTGTCGTTTAGCCAGCTGACACAATCTGAGACACCTTCATTATCAGCATAGGTGAAGTTAAGTGTAAACCTTTGTACTGCTTTCTACTTTCTTTCATGAATAGAATTGAGTTGTACTAAGGTAATGGTGCAAATTTACAGTATCCATAAAAGCACCATTATTGTACTGCTTTGCCTAATGCATTAGGAAGAGAAGACCACTTGGCAGACAGCACATATCTACAAATGAACAAAATGGACTAAAATCAAAATTGCATTACTTTTGTCAATAATTTGCGTTATAATTTTATGGCAAATATTAATGGAAAGAGTATCTTAAATAAAAATGAGTCTGATGGTTTCCTTTTGTTGTTGCAGCCCTGATTGTATTTACATCCAGTCATTTATTGCCCATTAAAGGAGTAATGCTATGTTAATGTAAAGGGGGAAAAATCAATGCTACTGAGATCAGTAGCTGTAGGGAAACAGTGCGGCAGCTGGTTTGCAAACAGTGAGCCCATATAGATCAATGAAATTACAAGCTAAATCTGCTGATGCTCACAAACTGCTCCAGCGGTGTGCTGTCTAACCTTTTTCAAGTTCAAGAGCTCTAGAAAGCCAGAGATAACTAAATGGAAAGCAGGGCAAAGGCAACCAGGAGACGGTGACAGTGTACCTAGAGTACTGTGATATGTGATATTTTACTTTTGCAGATACCAAGATAACTGCACATTTTAACCTATAAAGAAGCCCTATAATCTGTCGGGGAGCCACACGGAGAGCCTTCACAACCCAGAAAATCTACCTTAAAAGGGTTCTTTTATTTGGAGCATTGGAAGGCTACATGATACTTCACAAATGTGCTTGTTAAGCTAAACTACAAAAAATATTATTCAGTGAGCTAATGATGGAATTCTAAAATATATTGTGGGTTGCATTTGATGACTTATTGGAGTCCCCAAAATATTATTGTAAAGATAAATATTATATACATTGAGCCTCAGCTTCTTGATAATAAATCACCAATCAGATTCTTGCACATTTAATATTTGAAAAAAGATAATGAGCTTTTCATCTCAATCAAGTGATTTTGTATCAATTTGCATGCCATTAGTAAGTGTTTTTCCTCATAAGTTTTGAATTTTCAGTTTTTCTTTATCTAAGCCTTCCATGGACACTCAGCTGTATTTTGACTACATTTCTTGAGACACACAAAATCTTTACTGGAGGAGTGTTAATTGACCCAATCAGAGGAATAGGTGATATTTCCAAAAGAGAATCATTACATGGATTGATTTTTAAAAAATAAGTTGACTCTGTTTAGAACTAGAGAGGACCTTTGACACTGGCCCATGCAACATCATTTTTCACCCATAAAGGATCAATGACTTTCCCAAGAACACATACATCAGAACTCATCCAGGGGCTTCCAGGCTAACAGCAGTACTGCTCTCAACCCATGATGCTGCCCTAACATGATTGGGGTAGGAAAAAAGGAAGAGAGTGTAGAAGAGAGAAAAAAGTAGAATGAAGGTTTACATGGGATGTTTTTATTCAAATATTCACAGAAAATAAAAATACTAAAATCATACATGGGATAAAACTAATCACAGAATATTATTTCTACTAAATTATTCATAAACAAATTGTTGATGCAAAGAACAAAAACCCAGCCTGGCAACATGGTGAAACCCTGTCTCTACCAAAAATACAAAAAATTAACCAGGCGTGGTGGTGCATGCTTATAGTACCAACTACTCGGGAGGCTGAGGTAGGAGAATCACCTGAGCCAGGGAAGTGGAGGTTGCAGAAAGCTGTGATGGTGCCCTACTGCACTCCAGCCTGGGCAACAGGTGTGAGAACCACACACACACACAGACACACACACAAAGAAGAAAAAGATGTCTTTCTCTTTCCTCTCTTCCTCCTTAAATCAAAGAAAATACAAAACAAAAACACTGATTAAAGAGTCAACCAAAGTGTAGCCTGTCAGCAAGGCTGACCAAACTTCATCTCCTCCTCAGACACGCTCTGAGTACATGTCCTGAGAGGCACAAGACACGCTTTCTTTGAACCCTAGTGCACTAATTATATCGATTTAAATAATTCTGTCTGTCTCAATCCTCTAAGATAGTGACACAAGAGTGACATGATCTTTACAGGACTGGCTTACTAGATAATGGCAGAAATCTGAGCCAAGTAGCATGAACTGGTAACTCTTATAGTTTAGATCCCTGTATTTAAATATACCTCGGTTTTTACAAACCAGGATGTTTTGTTTTGGTACACTGTGTTAAAAATTAATAAAATTTTTAGCAGTTGAGATGAATATGAATTATTTTCTACTCCGTGTAAGGAATAATCGTACTTGAGATAAGTTATTACATTTTGGAGAGTATCCTTTAAAAAATAATGTCAAAAATAATCAGAGGACATATACTATCTCCTAAGTAATTTTAGAATAAGTTAAACCTGAGCAATACATGTATTTACCTTGCTAATGATTCAGGTGTGAACTCTATCAAATTCACTGTGTTATAATTTTACATTTTATTTTATAATATCTTATTCTCATATTTTCAGGTTTTCAAAGTATGTTCATCTCTACTTTCTGATATCCTCATATGAATACTGTGAAATAGGTAGATTGGATATTATTACCTCCAGTTAACATAAGGATACAGAAAGAGGCCAAGTCATTTTCCCAAAGTCACTTGTCAACCATTCAGAGATGAGAACTCAATTCCTGGGGAAAAAAACTCTATTATTTTATTATTGCCTCTACTTTATGCTTTGAATAGGATGCTTTGAATATGGGTAAGAGAAAAACTGAAGCATGAGAAGAAAAATTTTAGCTATACCTTGTTCCTCATACTAAATGATTATACTAATGATCAGAACTCCAATAACGAAACCAGGCACTCAGTGTCTTTAAACTTGGGTAGGGAGTTCATATTTTGAAAATAATTTTTCAGGACATTTTAAGGAGCAATGTGTTAACACTGGCAGAGCGTCACCAAATTATGGTGAAGTCTACACAAAAAAGATACGAGTTAATAAAATACACAACCATGTTTTACTGTAGCTATGGAGGATGATTGATGTAACAGGTAACAGCATGGTAGTATCATGGAGTTAAATATACTCATACTGTGGGGGAGGCATTTCCAAATAATTCTTGGCCTGGAGATTTTCCTTTCCCCAGCTAAAAGCCAGATAAATCTCTACACCTTTCATCTTTAACTGTCAGTGATGTCCAGGGCAGGTAGACAGAGGGCAAAAAAGAGAAAGCAGTGGGTATAGCTGACATTTGCAGAATGTACACTGAAGGGAATAAGATCTCCATAATTTTCAATATTGCAGTGATCTCTACTGCCGGCTCTTTTAGTGTCCCTGACACACTGTCTTGCCTCATGCAGGAGGTGACAAATCCAATTTCAGGTACTAATCTGACACTGTACTGAAATGACCCACTACCTAATCTCAGATATTCAGATCCAATGGCTTTGGATTCCAGCTCCTTTCGTTTATGGACCTCCTTCTTGTTATGATGACCTAGTTGTACTCTCTTTCCTGGTCTTTTTCTTTTTTTTATTTGAGATGGAGTTTCACTCTTGTTGCCCAGGCTAGAGTGCAGTGGTGTGATCTCAGCTCACTGCAACATCTGCCTAGCAGGTTCAAGCTATTCTCCTGCGTCACCCTCCCAACTAGCTGGGATTACAGGCATGCACCACCACTCCCAGCTAATTTTGTATTTCACCACGTTGGCCAGGCTGATTTCAAACCCCTGACCTCAGGTGATCCACCTACCTCGGCCTCTCAAAGTGCTGGGATTACAGGCATGAGCCACTGTGCCTGGCCAGACAGCCCTCTCTACTCCACTCTTTATTTCTTGTGCACAGCTCTGAATATGGAGACATCCACTGCTCTTGGCAGCAATTTCTTACTCCGGTCAATTCAGACTTGCAGAGCTGACAAAGTTAAACTGACTCTCTTGTCCCTTCTACTAAAGAGACAAATGAATAAACTTCTTCCTGGTTTAGTCTTGGGAGGGTGTATGTGTCCGGGAATTTATCCATTTCTCCTAGATTTTCTAGTTTATCTGTGTAGAGGTGTTTACAGTATTCTCTGATGGTAGATTGTATTTCTGTGGGATCAGTGATGATCTCCCCTTTATCTTTTTTTTATTGTGTCTATTTGATTCTTCTCTCTTTTCTTCTTTGCTAGTCTGGCTAATGGTCTATCTATTTTGTTAATCTTTTCAAAAAACCAGCTCCTGGATTCATTGATTTTTTCAAGGGTTTTTCCTATCTCTATCTCCTTCAGTTCTGCTCTGATCTTAGTTATTCTCTTGTCTTCTGCTAGCTTTTGAATTTATTTGCTCTTGCTTCTCTAGTTCTTTTAATTCTGATCTTAGGGTGTCAATTTTAGATCTTTCCTGCTTTCTCCTGTGGGCATTTAGTGCTATACATTTCTCTCTTAACACTGCTTTTGCTGTGTCCCAGAGATCCTGGTACATTGTGTCTTTGTTCTCATTGATTTCAAAGAACTAACTTATTTCTGCCTTAATTGCATTATATACCCATAGTCATTCGGGAGCAGATTGTTCAGTTTCCATGTAGTTGTGCAGTTTTGAGTGAGTTTCTTAATCCTGAGTTCTAATTTGATTGCACTGTGGTCTGAGAGACTGTTTGTTATGATTTCCGTTCTTCTGCATTTGCTGAGGAGTGTTTTACTCCCAATTATGTCGTCAATTTTAGAATAAGTGCGACGTGGTGCTGAGAAGAATGTATATTCTGTTGATTTGGGGTGGAGAGTTCTGTAGATGTGTATTAGGTCTGCTTGGTCCAGAGCTGAGTTCAAGTCCTGAATATCCTTGTTAATTTTCTGTCTTGTTGATCTGTCTAATATTAACGGTGGGGTGTTAAAGTCTCCCACTATTATTGTGTGGAAGTCTACTACTCTTTGTAGGTCTCTAAGAGCTTGCTTTATGAATCTGGGTGCTCCTGTATTGGATGTATATATATTTAGAATAGTTAGCTCTTCTTGTTGCATTGATCCCTTTACCATTATGTAACGCCCTTCTTTGTCTTTTTTGATGTTGGTTGGTTTAAAATCTGTTTTTATCAGAGACGAGAATTGCAACCCTTGCTTTTTTTTTGCTCTCCAATTGCTTGGTAAATCTTCCTCCATCCCTTTATTTTGAGCCTATGTGTGTCTTTGCACGTGAACTGGGTCTCTGGAATACAGCACACTGATGGGTCTTGACTCTTTATCCAGTCTGTGTCTTTTAACTGGAGCACTTAGCCCATTTACATTTAAGGTTAATAGATGTCAAATCCCTGAATAGACCAATAACAAGTTCTGAAATTGAGGCAGTAATTAATAGTCTACTAACTAAAAAATGCCCAGGACCAGATGGATTCACAGCCTAATTCTACCAGAGGTACAAAGAGGAGCTGGAACCATTCCTTCTGAAATTATTCCAAACAATAGAAAAAGAGGGACTCCTCCCTAACTCATTTTATGAGGCCAGCATTATCCTGATACCAAAACCTGGCAGAGACACAACAAAAAAGGAAAATTTCATGCCAGTATCCCTGATGAACATCAATGCAAAAATCCTCACAAAAATACTGGCAAACCAAGTCCAGCAGCTCATCATAAAGCTTATCCACCATGATCAAGTCAGCTTCATCCCTAGGATGCAAGTCTGGTTCAACATACACAAATCAATAAACTTAATCCATCATATAAACAGAACCAATGACAAAAACTGCATGATTATCTCAATAGATTCAGAAAACTCCTTGGGTAAAATTCAACACCCTTTCATGCTAAAAATTCTCAATAAACTAGGTATTGGTGGAATGTGTCTCAAAATAATAGGAGCTATTTATTACAAACCCACAACCAATATCAAACTGAATGGGCAAAAGCTGGAAGCATTCCTTTTGAAAACCAGCACACGACAAGGATGCCCTCTCTCACCACTCCTATTCAAAATTGTATTGGAAGTTCTGACCAAGGCAATCAGGCAAGAGAAAGAAATAAAGGGTACTCAAATAGGAAGAGAGGGAGTCAAATTGTCTCTGTTTGCAGATGTTGTGGTTGTATATTTAGAAAACCTCATCATCTCAGCTCAAAATCTCCTTAAGCTGATGAGCAACTTCAACAAAGTCTCAGGATACAAAATCAATGTGCAAAAATAACAAGCATTCCTATACACCAAAAATCCTGAGTGAACTCCCATTCACAATTGCTACAAAGAGAATAAAATACCTAGGAATACAACTTACAGGGGATGTGAAGGACCTCTTCAAGGAGAACTACAAACCACAGCTCAAGGAAATAAGAGAGGACACAAACAAATGGAAAAACATACCATGCTCATGGATAGAAAGAATCAGTATCATGAAAATGGCCATACTACCCAAAGTAATTTATAGATTCAATGCTATCCCCATCAGGCTACCATTGACTTTCTTCACAGAATTAGAAAAAAACTACTTTATATTTCATATGGAACCAAAAAAGAACCCATATAGCCAAGACAATCCTAAGCAAAAAGAACAAAGCTGGAGGCATGACACTACCTGACTTCAAACTATACTACAAGACTATGGTAACCAAAACAGCATGGTACTGGTACCAAAACAGATATATAGACCAGTGGAACAGAACAGAGGACTCAGAAATAATGCCACACGTGTACAACCATCTGATATTTGACAAACCTGACAAAAGCAATGGGGAAAGGATTCCCTATTGAATAAATGGTGTTGGGAAGAATGGGTAGACATATGCAGAAAACTGAAACTGAACTCCTTCCTTACACCTTATACAAAAATTAACTCAAGATGGATTAAAGACTTAAATGTAAAGCCTAAAACTATAAAAACCCTAGAAGAAAACCTAGGCCATACTATTCAGGACATACGCATGGGCAAAAACTTCATGACTAAAACAGTAAAAGCAATGGCAACACAAGCCAAAGTTGACAAATGAGATCCAATTAAACTAAAGAGCTTCTGCACAGCTAAAGAAACTATCATCAGAGTTAACAGGCAGCCCAAATAATTGGAGAAAATTTTTGCAATCTATCCATCTGACAAAGGGCTAATATCCAGAGGCTACAAGGAACTTAAACAAATTTACAAGAAACAAACAAGGAACTTAAACAAATTTACAAGAAACAAACAAGCAACCCCATCAAAAAGTGAGTGAAGGATATGAACAGACACTTCTCAAAAGAAGACATTTATGTGGCCAACAAACATGAAAAAAAAGTTCATCATCACTCATCATTAGAGAAATGCAAATCAAAACCACAATGAGATACCATCTCACGCCAGTTAGAGTGGTGATCATTAAAAAGTTAGGAAACAACAGATGCTGGAGAGGATGTGGAGAAATAGGAACGCTTTTACACTGTTGGTGGGAGTGTAAATTAGTTCAACCATTGTGGAAGACAGTGTGGTGATTCCTCAAGGATCTAGAACCAGAAATACCATTTGACCCAGAAATCCCATTACTGGGTATATACCCAAAGGATTATAAATCATTGTACTATAAAGACACATGCACACGTATGTTTACTGCAGCACTATTCACAATTGCAAAGACTGGGAAGCAACCCAAATGCCCATCAATGATAGACAGGATAAAGAAAGTGTGGCACATATACACTATGGAATACTATATCGCCATAAAAAAGGATGAGTTCATGTCCTTTGCAGGGACATGGATGAAGCTGGAAACCATCATTCTCAGCAAATTAACACAGGAACAGAAAATAAAAAACCGCATATTCTCACTCATAAGTGGGAGTTGAACAAAGAACACATGGACACAGGAAGGGGAACATCACACAGTGGGACCGGTTGGGGTTGGGGGTCTAGGGGAGGGATGGCATTAGGAGAAATGCCTAATGTGGATGTTGCGTTGATGGTTGCAGAAAACCACCATGGCATGTGTATACCTATGTAACAAACCTGCACATACTGCACGTGTATCCCAGAATTTAAAGTATAATATAAAAAAAAGAAAAAAAAGGTGAATAAAAATAGCAGTAGTGAGAACTAAACATTTTAATTGATTAAGACTTAGTTGAACTTTGAGGAACTGCAAAGTAAAATGTCTCTGCAATTTATGTAATTCTTGGTTAAACAGAAGAACTCATTTACTGGGGCCATACATAGCAAGGAATACCAAAAAGGATATGCAAAAACAAAGGAGAATCAGGTTCCCCACTCTAATATGGCATTTTCCTTGAGCTACGTGGCCCATAGTATGAGCAGTTGGATCTCTGTAAAAAGGTGTCCCAGTGATTATTCTTTGAGGGTTAGATGCTGAATTGATTTTGTTCATCTACCTTTCACTCAATACACAGGCCAGACCACTGGTGTCTGTTCTCATTCTTTCATCACTGATGTTCTTTTCTCATAGTAGTGACCCCTGATGGACTTTTCTCATCCTGGTGACCCCTTCGACACTGTCCAAGAAAATTCTGATATTCTACCCTATTCATGCTGCTGTGAGTAAAATATTGTCTGTAGACTGATACTTTCTCTTATGAGTGGTTCAACCACCAAGCAAGATCTAGGCAAAATAACAGAATGATAAACTAAAGAGAAAAGGGAGAGAGACTTTCTTCTAATACATTAATGATTGATTGATCGGCTTATAAATTCTTTTTATGAAGATTGTTTCTTATTATAGATATATATATATAGGTGTTGCCTGAGTTGACTCTAAAGAGAAAAGGGAGAGAGACTTTCTTCTAATACATTAATGATTGATTGATTGGCTTATAAATTCTTTTTATGAAGATTGTTTCTTATTATAGATATATAGATACATATATATAGGTGTTGCCTGAGTTGACTCTTAGGTAAATGAACTTAATTCATTTCACAATGTGACTGACTTTTTAAAAAAATTCTCAACTAATCCACTTTTCTACATTGTGTAGTTCTGAATTAACATAATCTATTAAGAATGGTTAAAAAAAACCCAGAAGTATCTGAACTTGGTGGAGACCATTAGATAATTATAATTACAGTCCTAGCATTGCATAGAAAAATAATAGGATAAGCTATCCTCTCTCAACATACTGCCTTAATAAGGCCTCATCTTGTCTGTGTCATTCTTCCCAGTTTTAGAATATAAATTGTCCAGATTTTATTTTTCTTTCAATACATTCCACATAAGACTCATGTGTTGAATAAATTGACTGATGGCATGCATATGTAGCTTTAAACAATGTGTATGTACAAATAAATGTTACTTTAGAATTTATTTAGATGTCACACTTATAAATTGTTTAATTTTTTGGAATTTATGTCAATTTTACATGCAATACACTGCATCTAATTTATCAGTTTTGACAGTGGTACACACCCAAGAACTCACCTCCATAGTCAAGTACAGAACATTTTCATTATCCCCCTGCGGTTCCTTGTATCCTGTTGTCCCATTGCAGAATATTTCTTTTGCTACCCACTGCTCCAGGCAAGCATTGTTTTTATTTTTTTCTTTTATCCCTATAGATTAGTTAGCACTTCAAATAATTTTATGTAAGTGGATTCATGCAATATACACCCTTTGGCTTTTTCACTGAAGATAGTGATTTGGGATTGATTCAATCTCTTGTATATATAAATAGTTCCTTTCTTTTTTATTGCTGAGTAGTATTTCATTGTTTGAAATCACATTTTGCCTAACCACTCAGCTGTTGATTGACAACTGGATTGTTTGCGGTTTTTGAATATTTTTAATAAAGATGCCACTAATATTTGTGCATAAGACTTCGTGTAAACATGTTTTTATTTCTTTGTGAAAATACCTGAGTGGAATAACTGGGTCAAATGGTATGAATATGTTGAACTCCAAGAAACTGACAAACATTTTTCCAAAGTGGGTTATGCCACATTAAACTCCCATCACTAGTATAGAGTTCTAGTTGCTGCATAACCTTACCAACACTTGGGATTTTGAGTAAATTTTGAATTTAGCCATTTTCATGCGTGTAAAGTGGTAGGTCAGCTTTAATTTGCCTTTCTCTGATGAATAATGATGGTGAGCATTTTTTTCTTACACTTCTTAATTACTCAATATTTTCATTTGTAAAGTATTATTAAATATTTTGCTTATTTTTATTGAGTTGTTATCTTATTATTGAGTTGTAAATTTTTTTGTAATCTGGATATAAGTTCCATGTCAAATATATGTATTGCATAATTTTCTTCCATTCTGTGACTTGCCTTTTTATTTTTGTAAAAGTAGTTTTCAAAGAGCAACACTTTTTAATTTTAATAAAGTTTATCATTTTTTATTTTATGATTTGTGTTCTCTGTGTCCTCCCTAAGATATCTTTGCCTCCCCAGATGTCACATATCTTTAAAATGCTTGCTTCTAGAATATTTATTGTTTTTTTTTATGTTCAGGTCTATGATCCATTCAAAATTACAGGCATACCTCAGATATTACAGGTTGAGTTCCAGACCACCTCACAAAAGCAAATACGCAACAAAGTGAGTCAATGATGTTTTTTTGGTTTCCCAGTGCACATAAAAGTTAGGCTTACACTATATTATAGTCTATTAAGTGTGCAATAACATTATGTCTAAAAAAATCAATGTACATATCTTAATTTAAAATATTTTATTGCTCAAAATGCTAATGATTATGAGTCTTCAACAAGTCATAATCTTTTTGCTGGTGGAGGATCATGCCTTAATGTTGATGGATGGCTGCTAACTGATCAGGGTAGTAGTTGCTGAAGGCTGGCATGACTATGGCAACTTCTTTAAAACAAGACAATAAAGAAGTTTGCAGCATTTATTCGCTCTTTCTATCACAGAAGATTGTTCTGTAGCATGTGATGTTGTTTGATAGCATTTTACCCAGAGAAGAATTTTTTTCAAAATTGGAGTCAGTCCTCTCAAACCCTGCCATTGCTTTATCAACCAAGTTTATGGAATATTCTAAATTCTTTGTTTTGATTTCCACAATGTCCACAGCATCTTCACCAAAAGTAGATTCCATCTTAAGAAACCACTTTCTTTGCTCCTCCATTAAAAAGCAACACCTAATCTTTTAAAGTTTTATCATGAGATTGCAGCAATTCAGTCTCACCTTCAGATTTCATTTCTAATTCTAGTTATCTTGCCATTTCTACCACATTGGCAGTTACTTCCTCCACTTAATTCTTGAACTCTTCAAAGTCATCCATGGGGATTGCTGTCAACTTCTTTCAAAGTCCAGCTAATATTGATGTTTTCACTTCCATTCATAAATCATGAATGTTCTTAATAGCATCTAGAATGGTGAATTCTTTCCAGAGGTTTTCAATTTACTTTGGCTAGATCCATCAGAAGAATCAGTATCTGTGGCAGCTATAGCTCTATGAAATGTCTTTCCTAAACAGTAATACTTGAAAGTTGAAATGACTCCTTCTTGATCCATGGGTTGCAGAGTGGATGTTGTGTTAGTAGGCATGAACACAACATTAACCTCCTTGTACATCTCCATGAGAGCTCAATAATAAATATCTATTAATTTGCATGGAAATCAGCAATAAGCCCAATACATGTTAACATAAAAAACATAACTTTGTAAAAATATTTATATATTTCAGAATGAAAAGTTAATGAGAAAAAGAGCATTGTTGTACACTAAAAAATACTTTAATGTCTGTTTCTACATTAAATCTGTTGAGATTTTACAGATCATTTACCTTCTGGAAAACTCCACTGTAAACTTGTGAGAGTGTGAGAGTGAAAAGGCAATTAGTATCTTACCATTATTAGAAAAATAGTTTTAATTCAGTCCTGGAACAGAATTTGAGAACTGCTGCTCTATTATCTTCTTTTTTAAAACAAATACTTCTTTTTTTTAGTTACTTATTTTTTTATTTCCATAGGTTATTGGGGAACAGGTAGTGTTTGGTTACATGAGTAAGTTCTTCAGTGGTGATTTGTGAGATTTTGGTGCACCCGTAGCCCGAGAAGTATACACTGTACCCAATTTGTGGTCTTTTATCCCTCATTCCCTTCCCAAACTTTCCTTAAAAAAAAAAAAAAAAAAAAAAAAACTATTCTCTTGCCAATATCACACTGTCTTGTTTATTGTAGCTTTGCAGTGAGCCTTGAAATCAGTCAAATAAATCCTCCAATTTTCTTATTTTAAAAAATTGTTTTGGCTATTGCAGGCCGTTTGCATTTCCACATAAACTTTATAATGACCTTCTTAGTTTCTACTAAACGACCTGTTGTAATTTTCACTGGCTTAATGTTTAACTGTAGATCAATTTATGGAGAACTGATATCTTAAAAATACTGAGTTTTTTTAATCCATGAACATAGTTTCTCTCTTATTTTATTCAGATATTGTATAATTTCTCTCAGCAATGTTCCATAGTTTTGAGTGAAGAGATAGTGTACATATTTTGTTAGAATTATTTCTAATTATTGCTAATTATATTTCATGTGATTGTAAATAATTTTTTAAATTTTATTTTCCAATGATTCATTGGCAGTATATTAAAATACAATTGAGTTTTGTATATTAACATTGTGTACTGAGATGTGGATAAATTTAATTATTTTGAGTTTATGTTAGTAATAAACAATTACAGTCATTGAAATTATTTTTATCATTATGAAATATTTCTCTTTATCTTTGTTAATACTTTGTAAATTTATCTAATATTGATAAAGATTTTTCTGCCTTTTCATATTCATTATTTGCATGTGTATCTTTTTTAAAAATCCACTTATTTTTTAAATAACACACAAAACTTTAAAGTGTGTCTTTTGTAAGCAGCATATTGTTGCTTTTTTATTCATTCTGATAATATCTGCTTTTTAATTAGAGTGTTTAGTCCATTAATACTTTAAAATTTTTTATTTCTAAATAATTTTAATTTAAAAATGGGAAAAGTAGTTCAATGATTTCCCATGTAGTCTTCACCTGGATTCCACTAATGTTAACATATGTATACATAATATTATAAAAACTAAGAAACTAACATTGATATAACACTCAACTAACCTGTAAACTTTATTCGGTCTCAGAAGCTTTATTGCTGGTTGTGTTTTTTTGTTCCAGGATTTGGTCAGTAATCCTTCATTAAATTTAGTTGTTAATTCCTTTTGTGTACTCCAGTCAGTGAGTTTTGTAGTCTTTCCTTGTTTCTCATGGCCTATTAATTTTGATGAGTATTAATGAACTCTTTTGCAAGAGCCCCTCAATTTGGATTTGTCTGATGTTTCCTCATTATTAAATTGAGGTTATGTATTTTGGACAAAAAGATTGACTTGTTCTTTGCAGGTATCAGGGGTACATGATGTTGTAATATTAACTTGATCACTTGATTAGCTTAGTGTTTGCTGGGTTTTTCCACTGTAAAGTTTTGTTATTTGTAATTGATTAACATTTTTAAGGATATGTTATTATTTAATGCAGTTGTTAATATGGCTGGATTGATGTTTACCATTTTATTATTTGCTTTGTTTTCTCTTTTCTGGTCTTTTTTTCTTTGCTCTTTCTTTGGATCATTTGAATACCTTTATAATTTCATATAATTTAACTTTTGGCTTTTTACCCATAACTCTCCATTTTAGGGGTTTTACTAGAATTTAAAGTATATATTCATAAATTTTTAAATTTTATTTCAAGGTATTATTTGCTACTTTACATAAAAGAAATTTTACAACCGTATAAGTACATTTATCTTCTCCTGTACTGTCCTACATGCTATCACTGTCATATGAATTGCACCTACATATATTATAAACTCCACCAAACACTATAATTTTTATTTCAAATAGTCATATATTTTTTAAAAAGTGAAAAAGTAATCACTTATATTCTACCAGATACTTACCATTTCTACTGTTCTTTACTTATTCCTGAAGATCCACTTTTCTTTCGATATTACCTCCCTTCAACCTTAAGAAACTCCTTCAGCATTTCTCTTAGTGTAGGTCTGGGCCCCACGTACTCTCTTCAATTTTTTTAATCTCATAATGTCTGCATTTAGTCTTTGTTCTTGAAAGCTATTTTTGCTAGATGCAAAATTCCCCTTTGAGCTTTTTATTTTTTTTTCCTTCTTTGGCACTTTTCTGCCCTCCACAGCTTCTGATGAGAAATCAGGAGTCATTGAATTGGTATCTCCCTGTATGTAATGTGTCATGTTAATTTCATTGCTTTCAAGATAATTTTCATTATATTTAGTTTCAAGAGTCTGACATAGTGTGTCTAGGTACAATTTTTCTTTTGTGGGAACTCTGAGCTTCTTGAATCTGGAAATTTATGTCTTTTACCAAGTTTGAATTTTCAGCCTTTGTTTCTTCAAATATTTTCTGCATTGTTCTCTCTCTCCTCTTCTTCTGTAACTCCAATTACCAATATGTTATACATTTTTCTGTTTTTATTTTAAATCTCTTCTTTAGACTGGATCATTTCTATTAATCTATCTTCAAGATCACTAGTTCTTTTTTGTCTCTGCATTCTTGTATTAGAGCATGCAGTAAATTTTTTATTTGATATTGTATAATTTTTCCTACTCAATATGTTTTTTGGAGCGGATTTAGGTTCAGATAAAATTTGAGAAGAAATATATAGTTTCCATATACTTCCTACCCCTACACGCTCATAGCTTCCCACACTATCAGCACCCTGCACCTGAGTAGTACATTTGTTACAGTTGATAAATCTACATTGAGTGACACATCATCACCCAAAGTCCATAGCTTACATCAGGGTTCCCTCTTGATGTAATGCATTCTATGGGTTTTAAAGAATGTATAATGACATGTTTCCAAGTTATAGTGTCATATAGAATAACTTCACTGTCCTAAAAATCTTTTATGCTCTGCGTACTGATTCCCCTTTCCTCCCTAACCCTTAGTAACCACTAATCTTTTTCAGTTTTCATGGTTTTGTCCTTTTCAGAATGTAATATAGCTGGAATCACATTGATGGAAGCCTTTCTAGATTGTCTTCTTTTGCTTAGTAATATGCATTAAGGTTTTGTGTCTTTTCATGGCTTGATATATCATTTCTTTTTAGTGCTGAATAACATTTCATTGTCTCAATGTACTGGTTCATTTATCCACTCATCTTCTGAAGGACATCTTGGCTATTTCCAGGTTTTGGTAATTATGAATAAAGCTGCTTTAAACACACATGTTCAGGCTTTTATGTGGACATAAATTTTTAGTTTGTTTGGGTAAATACCAAAAAGTGTGATTGCTTGATTGTATGGTAAAAGTATGTTTAGTTTTCTGGGAAAGTGTCTTCCAAAATAGCCATATCATTTCGCATTCACACTAGTAATGAAATAGAGTTCCTGTTGCTCTGCATCCTTGTCAGCATTTGGTGTTGTCAGTGTTCCGAATTGTGGCCATTCTAACAGTTTTGTAATGGTATCTCTTTGTTTTAATTTGCATTTCTCTGATTACACATGAAGTGAACTCTCTTTTTATATGCTTATTTGCCTGCTGTCTGTATATCTTCTTGACTCCTTCTGTGGCTAGGAGTCAGTTTAGGTGTTTGACCATTTTCTATTAAGGTTATATGTTTTCCTATTGTTGAGGTAGATATATTTTTTCAGTTATAACATTTCATTAGGTGTATTTTTATGTTTTGTATTTCTATGCTAAAGTTTTCTTTCATCCATCACAGGCATATTTTCTTCTACCTCAATGAGCACATTTATAATAGTTGCTGAGCTGTTTTTGCCTGATGATTTCAACATTTGGATCATCTTGGAATTGGCTTTTACTTATTTTCTTTTTGCTTGAGATTGTCACATTTTCCTAGCTTTGTGGGTATAGAGTAATTATACATGGTGTCCTGGATGTTTAGCATGTTATGTTTTACAGTCTCTGGATTCTGTTGTATTTCTTCAAAGAATGCTACTGTTTTGTTTTGAAAAGCAATTAACTTCATTGGACTTAAACTTCCCACTTGTGGTCAGAGACAGCTTTGATCACTGGCTTTCTCATTTCTTAGGTCCCCCTTACTTTCTGATGGCTCTGTTTGCCACATGTCCCTTTCTCTAGCTCCTCCAGCCAAAGAAGGGTCAGTTTTATATCAGAGTTTTAGCCACTCCCCTCCATGGGTAGAATTATGGCTGCCCTCAGGGCAAAGCTACAAAAAACAAGGCACTCCATGCCAGTGGCTTCCTCCAAATTTTAACTCACTTATCCAATACCTCTGCTTTGTTTACTTTCCAGAGTCTGGATTATTTCTGCTTGTTTGTTTTTCTCTTTTGTTCCTCACCCACGCCCACCTCAAATGTAGGGTTATTATATGCAGGAAGTTTGATATTAGGAGCTCACTCCTCCTTAATAGTAGCAGACCCTTAGACTATTTAATTTTTGATGACTCATGTGTATCTCACTCAAAGAAATTAAGAAAGGTCTTAAAGAGTTGAGATGCTCTATTGTCTGACATGTCATTTGATTGTATTTCTATAAGTGGCTTTTGACTATTTCTAGTTAGTGAGTACAACTAATATCTTAATCTTGAAAGATTATTCCATAAAACAAAAGTACAAGTAGAGAAAAAAATGGAGCAGTTAATGAGTGGTTTTTGCTTAGCAAAAGGTAGTTTGAATGAACTCTCACAGTTGATGGAATCAGTGATGATAAAGCCAAGTCACTCTGATATCTACACAGCATTCCACATTTTTATATATAGTTCCATTTTAATTTTTTCTCATATGAATAACTGTTTTAATCTTAAGACACTTGAATTGTTGACTAAAACTGAGGAGGCGTTACTGTGCAGTGGATAAGAGTAGATTGTACATGAACCCGGGAGGCGGAGCTTGCAGTGAGCGGAGATCCGGCCACTGCACTCCAGCCTGGGTGACAGAGCGAGAATCCATCTCAAAAAAAAAAAGAAGAAAAGAATAGATTGTTTATATTCAAATCACAATCCCACTACTTCCTAGTTGTAAAACCCTGGGTAAGTTACTTAATTTCCTATATATCAATTTTCTCATCTTTAAAATGGGAAAAATAATGATATATACTTCATTAAGACGCTTATAAAGAAATTAATGTGTTCAGGTTTTAGAGAGTATCTGACACATTAAAAAATGCCATTTTTTTTCTTTTTTTATTACACTTTAAATTCTGGGATACATGTGCAGAACGTGCAGGTTTGTTACATAGGTATACATGTGCCATGGTGGTTTGCTGCACCTGTCAACCCATCATCTGGGTTTTAAGCCCTACATGCATTAGATATTTGTTCTAATGCTCCCTCTCCCCTTGCCCCCCACTCCTGACAGGTCCCAGTGTGTGATGTTCCCCTTCCTCTGCCCACATGTTCTCAATGTTCAACTCCCATCTATGAGTGAGAACATGTGGTGTTTGGTTTTCTGTTCCTGTGTTAGTTTGCTGAGAATGATTGTTTCCAGCTTCATCCATGTCCCTGGAAAGGACATGAACTCATTCTTTTTTATGGCTGCATAGTATTCCACGGTGTATATGTGTCACATTTTCTTTAACCAGTCTATCATTGATGTGCGAAAAAGTGCCATTATTTGTTATTGTTATTTTTATCCTTAGAAACATCAGGATGATAGATATGTCTTTAAAATTTGAAATAGATAAGGGGATTTATGGAGAAGTATACAACATAGAGAGAATGGTAATTATTCCTCATTTAGATCTTGATGGGAGCAAATTTATCATTATTTATGTTTCACCTCAGCAGTTATTTTTCTCTGGTAATATTTTACATACATTCTTTTTTATCATGTTGGTCCCTCTGGGTAGAATTGTCTGGAAAACTCCTTTGAGGTATATTCTTTTAAAAATTGCCCAGTTATCCCTTACCACATACTTCAAATGATCCCTGAAAGGCAGCATAATGTAGGGAAATTCACCTTCTTTGGAATCAGATAGATTTTGAGTATCACCTCTGTCACTCACAAGATGTGGACAGTTGAGACTTATCCTCATCTAAAAATGGGGGAAAGATTGTTCATATAAAAGGAATATTGAAGATTAAATAAGATGGCATTTGTTTAGTGTTTACTCAGGGTCTAGAATGTTTTAGGTACCCACTCACAGTAAACTCCCTTCTCTTTTCCCATGTCATTCTGCTATGAAGTCTTCCTAAACACTTCTAGGAAGATCACATCTGTCCTTTCTCTAGTCTTTCAATTAAAATCTTCATCATATTTCATTAACATGTCTTTCTTTATCACTGTGTTGGCTCCTCCTTCAGGGCAGAAACCTACATGTCTTTTATAGGGTTCACTGTAGATTGTCTCAATGTTTGTAGGTTTAGTGAATGAATAAAAGTACGATTAACTTGAATTTTATTTGAACATATAATTTTCACGTACTAATTAATACAATCTGAGAGTAGATCAATGAGCATTTAAATCAAATGAAATACTGTAGAGCAAAACAAATATAAAGACTTTTCTTTCGTCTTACTCTGACATTTTTTAAAGGTAATGAAAACATCCCCATGACCAGAAATCCTCAGGAATAATTCCTCTTGACTGCAGTAAGTACCTACTTTTGAGAAACAGAAAGCTGATGAGCTGCAGGCTTCCCTGCTGCTAAATTCATCTAACAAGGCACTCCTGATGTGTTCTGATTTTAAGGCCAATGGGAACTCTATAGATTGGTTTGCTGCTCTCTTTCCTGATAAAGAGAAGACTTTGAGATGTGCATGTTTATGTTGGTAAATAAATTCTGGCATGAAATGAGAATTCAGGAATCAAGCCTAAGGCATCAAAAACAGTAATAAAGTGAATTTGTAGCTATATTGTCTTTGGTGCTTCCAGGACAAAGTCTGCATATTTAAGGTAAGTCTGAAAAATCAGTAATCATCTCCACCTCTGGGTGTTACAGCCAGGACCTGAAATGACGTGTCTGTGTGTCTAACAAGATAGTTGAGAGATACTGGGTCCTTTAAATGGATTAATCTCTTTGAATAAGTTATATGATGGGGAACTAAAACAATGGTATCAGAAGTGCCCAAAACAGATTGGTACAAAGCTTGCCAAATACCAATTACAACTAAAATGACTTTTTATTTGGGTGTAGAAGGAGCTAAGTAAAAAAGGGTTAGGTTTCTTCTTAGGAAGCTGAGGAGAAACAACAGGACTATTCAATTCCAATTGCTACATTCTACATCAAGAAAAGTGGTATGCAAATGACAAAGAGAGAAGTAACACAAAGGAAGAAAATCAAACTTACCACTGGGACAAACATGCAAGAGCACATCCAACTGTAACATGTGAATTAATTATTCAAATTAGAGAGACACATTTCATGCTAGGATACTGAAAGCATGATAGGATGACAGAAACATTATCTATTAGGAATTATGAGAAGTCAGAAAGGTAAAGGACCCAATTAAGAGAGATACAAGAGGGAGAGAGAAATGAAAAGGGAGAGGGAAGGAAGGAGGAGAGGGGAAAAGGGAGGAAGGAAGGAAGAAAACGATCTAGTTTTTAGAAGATAGAAGGGTGTTAGGACGAGAATGTTAACTGTAGAAACCACAGCTTGCAAACTTTGATGATGGTATTTGGCAGAATTCTGTTCTTCATTGTTAAATTGAATGGTACTAATCTCTTAGGAAAAAGAAAGCCTTAATTAGGAACCATAAGGAGTATATAAAAAACATTTTATTGGCTGGGCGTGGTGGCTCACACCTGTAATCCTAGCACTTTGGGAGGCCGAGACGGGCAGATCACCTGAGGTCAGGAGTTCGAGACCAACCTGGCCAACATGACGAAACCCATCTCTACTGAAAATACAAAAAGTAGCCAGGCGTGGTGGTGGGCACCTGTAATCTCAGCTACTTGGGAGGCTGAGGAGGGAGAATCATTTGAACCCGGGAGCCACAGATTGCAGTGAGCCGAGATCATGCCACTGCACTCCAGCCTGGGCAACAGAGCGAGACTCTGTCTCAAAAAATAAATAAATAAATAAATAATAAAATTAAAAAAAAAACATTTTATTGGTAGACTAAAATAATGTTATTGGCATGAGCTGTCTTTTTTCCAGCAAGGTGTTTGAAAAGTTTTCTCCATAATGTGCTAATGAACACGTCTTATTGAACATATGTTGAATGATCGTGTTCAAGATGAGGGCAATGAATTTTCAGCCAGCATCACAACACATTATAATGACATTTAGGAATAACATACTTGTTAAGAGCAAAGGATCTGGAATCAGTCAGATCTGGGTTTGAATTTAATATCTAATGCTTAATACTTGTGAGTCCTTTGGAAATGTACTTAGTTACTAAGTCTGAAAAATTGAGATAATAACAGTACCAAATTCCTAGAGTTGTTCAGAAGATTAAATATGAGAATACACATAAATTGGTCAGCACAGTGGCTACAGCATACATGGAGATATGCAAAGAGTACTTACTATAAAGGCATTCAGAAAGGCATCTCATCCTTTTGTGGAGTAGGAGTCAGAATTGGTCAGGGAAGGAGAGGTGTAGGGACAGTCACTAGGAGCAAATATATACACGCAAGAGAGTAATAGAGCTGATGCATTTCCTCATCTGCAAATAACAGTTACAGCTTTAGCTTGGAGAAAGGGAACACTTAAGGAGACGAAAGTGGTGAAGGGTGAGACAGGGTAGGGAGACAGGGGTCAAATTAAAATGGAGTTTACATGTCGTATTCAGGGCTTAGAAGTTATACTAAGCATGTGTATGAGAGGAGGTTTCAGGATAATTTGAAATAGTAGAGCTTGAAAATATTTTAGTAACTATAACATTGAACTTTAAGGGGCTATCAGATTAAAATGGAATAGCTATGCCGATTCTTCACTGAAAGAGCACAATGTCAAAGAAGCACCTCATCAATATATTCAGTGGATCAGGAGGTAGCTCTTTCTCAATAACTTTCAAATAATCCTACTTTTGTTATGATCTGCAAGTTTCTTTCTGTTTACGAATTTTTTCCCCCCACAAATGCGATTGACGGCATTTGGTAAAGTCCCCACAAGAGGGTTTGCACGTGACACGGTTCTGAACCGTATGCAGCACACACTTATATGTTAGACTGAAAAGAGAATTAGACATTAGTGACTTTTAAGAAAGATCACTAATGCAAGACCAAAACCAATCTTCTCGAGGGTTTTTTTTTGTTTTTTGTTTTTTTTTTACTTCAAAGGGAGGCTTTGAATCCTAGCATCTTCTTTGAAACTCTTTAAGATGGCATCAAAATTTTAAGCAGTTGGTTTCCATTTTGCAAGTGACTCTGAGCTCTTTAAACTTTGGGAATGAAAACAAAAAAAGTGAGTGATGTTAATCTTCTCATTTTCGGGATTTTTGTGTATTATGATTTCTTTTTTTCAAAATATCTGAATGAATACTTTATTAGAAGAAATTGCTTATGACCTTGATTCTGGTATGAATGAACTATGGCTGAAATAGTAAAACAAGAAAATGGGAGTGAGCTAAAATGTTCTTTCCCCACTCTGAATTAGCTTTTCAATAATGAAATTCATGTTCAAAGAATATAGTGGCGCCTTCATCTATTCATTCAACTGCAATAAAAGATTACAAGTATTTACATCTATTTATCATAGCAGTGCTTTTTATTTTCTTTACTACTGTTTATAATTTGGTCTTTAGTCCTATATTTGAGGGTTTTTAAATCTAACATTTTGAAATTAAATACTAAGTTCTGAAGCTACAAAATTTGGGTTTGATTCTTTACTCTTTCAAGTTTTGACTTGCAAAAATGATACCATTTTTTTTAGCTCTAAGTTTCTCCACTATAAAATAGGTCATGAATGGAATCAGAGGCTTGAATTCTGAGACCCCTGGTTCAAATTTATATAAGGTAATTTTATTTTGAGGGTTAAGTTGTCTAATATCAGTAGTACATTCGATAACACATAGTAAGTGCTGAATAAGAAGGTACAATATTAATAGTAACACCTGCTCTTCTTAATTCTAGGCTAATGGTGCAGATTTCTGAGTTTTATGAAATTTGTCATCATGTGATGGTATGTATCAGAAAAATACTCAGAGGTAGAAAGTGCTAAACAAATATTTGATGAGTAAATGAATTAAAATTGAACATATTAAAACTTAGTATCCTCCTTTGCTCAGAGTATATTATAGGGGTAATAATAATTGACAAGGTATAAAAATCTTAGCTCAAGATGTAATGTTCTATGATTTGAGGGAAAAAAAAAGTATACCTTGTAAGACTCAGCCTCCTTTTTTGCAAAATGAATATAACACATGTGATTACTGTTATTTAGGATACTATAACATTAAATTATTATTCACCAGCTTTTTGGGAAAAATGCTGTCAGCAGTTAGATATGTTTGAACTGATAACACGTGATTACTATTATTTAGGATACTATAACATTAAATTATTATTCACCAGCTTTTTGGGAAAAATGCTGTCAGCAGTTAAGTATGTTTGAACTGTTGTTTTAAAAGAATAACCGGCCGGGCGCGGTGGCTCACCGGCCGGGCGCGGTGGCACTTCGGGAGGCCAAGGCAAGTGGATCACCAGGTCAGGAGATCGAGACCATCCTGGCTAGCATGGTGAAACCCTGTCTCTACTAAAAAATACAACAAAAATTAGCCGGGCGTGGTGGTGGGCCCCTATAGTCCCAGCTACTGGGGAGGCTGAGGCAGGAGAATGGCGTGAACCCGGGAGGCAGAGCTTGTAGTGAGCCAAGATCGCGCCACTGCACTCCAGCCTGGGCGACAGAGTGAGACTCCATCTCAAAAAAAAAAAAAAAAAAAAAAAAGAATAACCACATTATTAGAGGTAGATATCATTTAGGATAATTTTCAAGTTTCAACTTTTATAAAGGTTTAGAATTGGTCTCATCGGTTATTTAATTTTGTAATTAAAGCATGTTTGAGGAAAATACACTTTGTTGTTATCCATTGTGAAGTATTAGAAGTTGTATGCAAATAACTTGCATTTTGAGAATTCTAGAGTAAATTAGAATTGTACACACATCTCACCTTCATACTGAAACTAGAGGTGGTTCTGTGTATAATATTTATTACAACACTGAGGCTTTAACTCCACAACTGGTAGGATTAAGCACAAGATAACACACATGACAGTCTAAGGTATATATTCACAATACAACCACAGACTGCAGGGTGGACTTATGGATGACTTGTCTGAGGGCTGGCAAGTCCTGGATTACATGGGAGCTTCTCATCCTTGGCACATCTGCCTTTGAACTGACAGCAGCCACCTGTGGTCTGGCTCGCTGATCTCCCGTGGCCTGTGCTGTTTCACATCCAAACTGGATTAGGCTACTCTCTCTGAGGTTTGAGTCTCTATCCGTAGATTTATAGTCTAATTGCCATACCCAGTCCCCACCATGTGATCTAGCACTGAACACAGAAACTTTTTTTTTTTTTTTTTTGAGACAGAGTCTTGCTCTGCTGCCCAGACTGGATGGAGTGCAGTGGAGTGATCTCGGCTCACTGCACACTCCGCCTACCGGGTTTACGCCATTCTCCCTCCCCAGCCTCCCAAGTAGCTGGAACTATAGGCACCTGCCACCACGCCTGGCTAATTTTTTGTATTTTTAGTAGAGATGGGGTTTCACCATGTTAGCCAGAATGGTCTCGATCTCCTCACCTCGTGATCCGCCCGCCTTGGCCTCCCGAAGTGCTGGGATTATAGGCGAGAGCCACCGCGTCTGGCCCAGAAACACTTCTTATAGTTCATTGAGGATGTTAAGTTGTTTCTGACTGTGCACATGCTCAAAATAAAGGACAACAAATGCTTTATTTCTCTCCATGTTGTCTCTTGTTCTCCCTGAAATTGGGTGGAAATCTATGAATAATACACCTAATGAATATTTACGGAGTGCCTAGTTTGTGCCAGACCTTTGCCAGGTATATTTCATGGATTGCTTTGAAATGATTATATTATTCCTTTTAAGTGTGCAATATTCTTTTAAGGGCTAAAGGGATATTTGAACAGTTTTCATCAGTTGGAGTTGTGTGTTTGCGAATTGGCAGACAGCGTTATTGTTTCACACTCTTGATGTGTATGCTGAACAGGTCAGCAATCCAGCTGTTTGTTGAGTCTTCGCTGGGGTTCCCTAGAAAACAGATCCTGAGGAGGAAAAGCTCACTTGTTAACCATTTAAGGGAGGGGCAGGGCTGGTATGAAATCTCAGAACAGCATGAAGAGGCAGAAAAGGGGAGTAGGATAGAAAAGGAGGAAAGCAAATATAACATTCTGTATTACCAAGATGGCAACAGCTTCCCAGTTAGCTGGTTGATCGATCCTAGGGCCCTTTCAGGACAGGCTGTAGAGAACCACTGTGCCTTTGAGCAGAGTCAGTGGGCCATGCGCAAAATGAAAATAAATTATCTCCCAGATCCTTCTGTTCTGTTCTCACTGGTCCATGTTCAACCATATAACCCAGCTGGTTAGCACTCTGAGCTATTGTAGCTCAAGTCCCACTTTTGAGACACTCTGAAGAGCTGTGAATGTTTAAGACGCCCTCCCTTCTAGTGGTGTTATCCAGTGCCTCCTAGTAGACAATAAGGAGGCCTGGCCCTAGGACATTGGGTATTGCACTTCATCTAAGACTGGGTGTCAGGCCAGTAGAGGGTTTGCATCTTCCCACTGGCTATGCAGAGCATCAGGGAAAGCCATGCCTGAGCCCAGTCCACATGCAGGTTAAGTGGAACCAGCTGGTTGGGGCTCTCCACAGAGCAAGCCATCAAGTGCCTAGGAGACAAATGGAGCCAAGCAAATCTAGGGAGGTATACAAATTGGGTTGGGTATGATTAGACTTTTTAATGGACCCGGTATAGAAGTAGGATGCAAATCAGAAATGGACATTTATTGAGGATCTACTGTATGACAGGCTCTATGTGAAGTTTTTTTTTCCCACGTAACAACATATGTTATGCTGATAAGCATGCAAATTTTTATATATTAGTATGACGTAAATAAATATGTAGCTATAAAGATTTTTTAAGGCCAAATTGACACGGAAGATGCTTTTCTTATCTCATATTTCCATAATCCTATTTAATTCAGTCAACTCTTTCCAATCCATCTAGAGTTAATTATCTCTCTCATTAATTGTTTGGGAATTACAAGTTGTGTGAGACGTGGACTCTCCCCAGTGCTCCCATCAAGCTCTGGCAACCTACAGCTTGTGCTGCTTACACATATTGTTATATTTGCTGACTTCCACCTGTAACAAACTCATCTGGACTCTTAAAAGTTACCTGTATCTGACCTTTATCCTCACTTTCACCTTTTCTGTCTAACCTTCTCCCTTTTTAGTGCACTGGGACTTCCTTGTGTCCAAGACTAATCTCTTTAACTGTGTCCTGGTTCTGCCATCCTTGCTCCACCTCTCCTTAACCAGAGACCTGCAGCCAGCCCTTCTCTTCTCTCCCTGCTGCACCTCGACCTCTCTCTGTCTGCTAGATATTTCCATGATAGGCTGTGGCCGACACTCTTAACTGTCTAACTCAACTTCTCCCTTCTTTTTGTTTTTTGAGACGGCGTCTTGCTCTGTCGTCCAGGCTGCAGTGCAGTGACGCGATCTCAGCTCACTGCAAGCTCCGCCTCCCGAACTACTCCCTTCTTTACAATCACTCTCTTGCTTCTTGCAAGCATAGCAGAGCCCGCATTTTATCAGGTGCTTATCTTTTGCTGTCTCGTTTTCCAAGAAGGTGCCCATCTGTAGTTTCAGGGAGTGCAGTCTTCAATTGTGTTGTAGTCTCACCCACCACCTTACTGATGATTGGTCTAGGGCTGAGCACATACTATTTTGGCCAATAAGGATGAGGGGAAGTTTCCTGAGTGATACTGGGAAAAGTTTTCTCATTTCAAAAAGAAATAGGCAGGAAAACATCTTCCCCTGATTCTGCTCCTCCGCCTTTTTCTTTGCTTCTGAATGCTGTTGTTTGAGGACTAAATGCCTGAAGTTGCTGCAACCATTAAGGAGTATGAAGGGGCAAGCCTGAGGGCAAAATCCAAAATGATGAGGATATAACAGAAAGATGAAAAGACCTAAATCCTGATGATGTCATTTAACTACTGCCCTACGCATTGATAGGTGGGATAACAAACAGCCTTACTTTTCAGTTGTCAGCTTGTTTCATCTTCTTTTTACTCTTATACCAAATAACATTTGTCATCTGCCCCTCGTGTCTTCTGAAGCTGTTCTCAGTAAGTTCACAATAATCTTTCAATTGACAAAACAACTGACAGTTTTCAATCTTTATCTTGCTTGACCCCTGCATTTTATCGTTGACCTCAGCCTACATGAAATGCCATCCTTCCCTGGATTCAAGTAAGTAGCTTCCTCCTGCTTTACTTCCTGACTTTCTGGTCACTTCTCAGGGATTTCAAACATTGTTTTGGAATATTTGAAACAAACTAAAAGTGTAAGAAATAATGTAACAGACATCTGTGTTTCCACCAGCTAGCTTTAACAAACATTAACATCTAATCGCATTTATTTGTTTTGGATCTTTTTGGATTCGATCTTCTTTTCTGTCACCCACCCTCAAAGTCACCTTCTCTAGAGTTGTTCTTCTGCTTTTATTATTGTTATTATTACGATTTTATTTACTTGTGCCTTCCTTGGCAACTGTATCTACACTTATGGCTTTACAGTAGATTTTTCCATCTGGGACTGCCTTCCCAAGTTTAAAACCTACGGATCTTAGGCATTTTCACAAAAATATTTTATAGGTACCTTAAATACATATAATACACATCTCCGTCTGGTTTTACGGCACACAGAAGTTCATCAACACAGAAGGATCTATTTCTCAGAAGGAGAGTGGCCCCTCAGGGACTGTGTTCTTTATTCAAAATTCTGGAGACTTCACAATGGTTCTCATTTTAAGGATACATACATATGCTCTCTCCAGAATGGCTGTCTGCCTCAGATACTTAAAGCAGAGAAGTCATGAGTGCCTTACACTGGAGCTTGGATCAATTAGAGTTTTTTATCTTGCTTTGAGTAAGCCTGTACTCAAGATGAGTAGCTTTATGGTCACACACACACACACACACACACACACACACACAAATCCCTTCCTGGCTGTGAAAAACTCAGAACTGGAAGATTTTAATTTATCAGAGTCATCTTTTGTCAGTCAGCTTTTAATTAAGTGAATCCTCAAGCTTCCAATGGAGACTAATCGCGCACTGTGTTGCTCAATGCACATTATACACCCATTCACGCATTCAATCAATGTTTATTGAACGTTTACCACATGCTATTAGGCACTGTTATGGGTGATAGGAATTTGGTGGTGATCTCCATGAAGTTGGGATTCTGTTGAGCAAGATAGCCATTAATAAATTCATCATCCAAATAAACTTAAAAATATACCGATGATAAGGCTGTGAGTTATAGATCCTATGGACATGTAAAATAGGTGATCTGACATAATTTGGGGATGGCTATGGCAGAATTGAGTGTGGACCAAAAACTTGCTGATTATTTGGAGCTAACAAGAAAAGTGTGTGTGGTAGAGGTGGTGGGGGTGGGGAGAATGTTCCAAGAGGAAACAATATATGTAAAGACCCTATGATAAGAGAGTGCCAAACAGGACTGTATTCTTTCTTTCACTTTGAATTCTCAAAGGGCATACCTAAGAAATTTAAGTTTTACAAATACTGTGAGGAAAGTGTTGAATACATCTTAACCTCTTTCCTCTTTTCGTAGATTCACAAGGCATTTTAGCCTACTAAAGATTGAAAAATCATGGCATATATAACTGGTTTAACTTTGTTTAATTAAACACGCCCACATGTCCCAAACTTATTTTACCATGAAATTCTTTTTTTCTGCATTAATGGTTATTCAGCTGGAGCAAAATTAGTAATCTCAGCAAACAAAACAAAACATACAACTGTCTGGGCTACATTATTCCAGGGATTAGTGATTCCCTGGCTCTTTGATGTGGGACATCTCAGGCCAAAACTGTGGCTGACCAGGTTTAGATAAGAGATAAAGCAGTTAGATCTGCAGGTGTCTGTCCTAGTCTGTAAAACATGGGGTCTTTGGTGAAAACCTCATTAACCAGTCATTTCAGCACAAATTACTCCCAGATCTCCCAATCCTGGGGCACACAGACAAGTCTATTCTCTTCTGCTTCAGTCAGAAATCTCTAGTCTACACCAAGGGTCACGACTTTCTTCTGAAAGGATCAGATAGTAAATGTTTTATGCTTCAGGGCCATGTGGACACTTGCAACTACTAAACTCTGCTACTGTAGTGGAAAAGCAGCCATGGACAATAGGTAAATGTATGAGTGTAGCTGCATTTTAATAAAAATATATTTGCAAAAACAGGCAGTCCACCAGCAGGCCATAGTTTGCCAACTCTACGTCTATCCTATTTCTGAAAGTCATTCTGGGTGAAGTTACTTTCTAATGCCATTTTGCATCTAAACCACAGGTTCATGTGCAATCACACCTTCCTTATGGATTACATATTGCAATGTGACAAAGAGTGGTGGTGAATACTGTGTGATGGTTTCCACAGGGGTTCTTCCTGAAGGGTGGTGAACAGTTTGTGAAGGTTTCCACAGGGGTTCACAGGGCAACCTGCTTCTACCCAAGTTTTCTCACATACCTCGTAGATTTTTTTTTCATGTTTCTAGAAGAAATTCAACTTTGTGGAGCTATCATGTGGTTTTACAAACAAGGGGTTCTAAAGTTAACTGACATTATGGCTTCAAGAACAGGTCTTAGCATACTGACTATGTGACTACAAGCCACAGTCTTACGATAGCCCTGTGTTTTCTACCATCGTCTAGCTGTGAAATCTAGAACCAGAATTGGCCTTTGTCTCAACAAAGGTCGCTCGAAGTTAAAAAAAATTACACCAAAATACATACACACATATAAAATAACTTCACTACCTGTACATCCTTAAACCCTAGGAACAACTTTTATGCATCAATCACCAGGCATCTTACTTGCAATGTGCCCAGGAAAGCTTTTAATTACCTGCTTTTTCACAGCTAATAATGGGCTCATAGGTTGATATGACTCCAGGATTGTATTATTTTCAATGACCCTAAGTGCTATGGCATACCCTTATCTAGATTCTGACCTGAGGGCAGTGAACTTGCTGGGTAAGGTCAGCCATAGGAAATTAGCTCACAAAAGAGATGCCACCCTCTGCCCAACTTCTGTTACATGGCATTTATTGACACTTGTATCACAGTCTTAGCTGTCAGACCAATCACTTTTAGATAAGTACTCACAGGAGTGATTGCTCTCACTGCTTCCCACCTTATAACTGCCTTTAAGCCACCAGCAGTTCACATTCCACCTGAGGGTCCATTGTTGCAGCCCTGTTCCTGGAACTAGTTTGTATGTGTGTGTTTGTCTTTCAGATTGTTAGAAAAATAGAGCCCAGATGATCTCATATAATTGGGGGATATTGTAAGAATGAGGCCTCAGCTCTTCCTTCTTGCTCAGCCATTCTGATGCCTCTCTCACCTCTCTGTTGGCCTCTTGATCTCTTTCTCTGTATTTCATCTTCAAACTCCCTATGCAAGAAGGACATGATCATCCAGGCTAATTACCATCTGATATCCAGCACAAATTTTCATTAGCATTTGGGCTAGACATAGATTATCTGTCCAACAGAAATAGTATTCTTGAAAGCACATGACTTTGCTAGTCATAAAGACTAGTCTGAAGCTGGGCAGAGCTGCTAGCTGATTCTTGAAGGCCTTGAGATCTGACCAGTTAGATTATAGGCATAGAGTATATGAAGTCACAGAAGAAATATTGAGGAAAAAAAAAAAGAAAAATATAATTCCCAGGAAGAAATTATAAATGGTCCCAGTAGCAGCCACCAGCATCATACTAGTTGCTAAATCCAATTAGTGTTATTCAGTCTTTATTTATTTCATCTCTGCAAAATTCAACATTGTTAAAAACTGTCTCCTCCCCTTGATTTTCTTCTCCTTTCTACATCTTCTCACCTTTGTTTTTTGGATTCCTCTTCTTCTTATCTTCTAAATGTTTGTGCCTCTAAGGCTTATATTTGCCTTCTGTTGATCTTACATTGTCCCTGAAAATCACATCCAGTTATTGATTATACCATGATTTGCTAGATGTATGGCTCCACTCAGAATCTCTCTTGAATTCTAATTTTATAAAGTTAGCTTTTGGCTGGGCATCGCAACTTGCCTAAATGAAGGAACTAAAACTCATTATAAGACACTGTAACAAAAACTGAACTTATTATTGTTTTTTCTTTTTTTAAAAAAATAAATTAGTGGTTCTCAGTAGGGGATGATTGAGGTCCCATGGGACGTTAGGCAATGTCTAGAGACATAGCCTTGACAATGGGTGGGGGTATGTGCTACTGGCATCTAATGCTTAGAGGTCAGAGATGGTGGGAAACATCCTACAATGCACAGGACAGTCTCCTCAAATAATTTTTTAAAAAATAGCCCAAAGTGTCAATAATGCCAAGGTTGGGAAACCATGCTGTAAATGTATTTCTCATATTCCCATTGTGTGTGGGAATAGCATGATTATCTGCTGTGTCACATAAGCCTAGAAATCTACAAGTCATAAAGCAATAGTTTGGAGGCAGGCCTTGGAGGCAAGTATCCTGTATCGGAATCCCACCACGGCCACTTACCAGCTGTGTGACCTTTGGCAAGCTACCTAATCTGTAGAATTTCCTCATCTTTATAGGGATATAATAATAATTCCTCTCCCATAGAACTGTTGTGAAGTTTAAATGAGTTATTACAGGCCAGGTGTTTTTTTTTGTTTTTGTTTTTGTTTTTGTTTTTGTTTTTGAGACGGAGTCTCGCTCTGTCGCCCAGGCTGGAGTGCACTGGTGCGATCTCAGCTCACTGCAAGCTCCGCCTCCCGGGTTCACGCCATTCTCCTGCCTCAGCCTCCTGAATAGTTGGGACTAGAGGTGCCCGCCACCGCGCCCGCCACCACGTCCGGATAATTTTTTGTATTTTTAGTAGAGACGGGGTTTTACTGTGGTCTCGATCTCCTGACCTCGTGATCCGCCCGTCTTGGCCTCCCAAAGTGCTGGGATTACAGGCGTGAGCCACCGCACCCAGGCCAGGTGTTTTGAATAGTGTTTGGCTCCTAGTAAATGCTCAATAAATATCATTTATTATTTATGTTATTGTTATTCTGACTCTGCCTGACCAACTTCTCCTTCTCTGCTTATTAAATCATTCTTGCTGTTAATGCCTTATTGCACATAACCTTTTTTTTCCTTAAAAAATGCAACAACTTCCTAATTGATCAGTCTTGCCCTGCTTAAATTCATCTTCTATATACTCACTACAGGGTGCTATTTTTAAAGCATAGTATTGATCACGTCACCTTCCAATTTAAAACCCTTCAAAGGTTTGCATTGTTTATAGGAAAAAGTCTGAATTATTTGACATGGCATAAAAAGCCAGAGAGAATAATTTATCTGCAGACATTATTATTTTCATCACTTTCCCATACTCCTCCTATAGCTTGCACTCAAACTTTGCTAAACTACTTCTTATGACCTGAATTCATCATGTTTAAATTTTATTCACAGAAAAACAGAACAAATGATAAGGATGAAATGAGTATCGTTCAATTATTTATCAAGAGTTAAATATAAAGCCAACTGTTGTGATATGTCCTGAGATAATAAAGGTAGACAAGAAATGATCTCTGCCTTCAAGTAATTTAAAGTCTTAACTTTTTCTATTTATTATTATTTAACTACTACTAGTTTTAAGCATAATTCTCTAATTTCTATTCCCAGACTTGTTTTGTAGAAGTTTGTATTTGTTTCTTAGAGGTTTGCTCTTATAATATTAATAACATGGATGATGTAAATTAATCCTTTAAGATTGAAACACTCCAGAGAAATGGCTACAGCCCTTTAGGAAGGTTCTCTGAGATTCATGGTTTCATGGTCAGTTATTAACATTCATAATCTATCTATTGATAGAAAAAGTTTTGGGTACACATTGTGGACCACATTTTGTCACCTGACAAAAGAATTACTGTAGTTGCCTAGAACTATGCATTTAGATTTTTTCCTTGTTCATCACATCACTTGATGTACAAGTGATTTTTGTCACTTTTACATTTGTTATATTTTTGTGACTAATGAGAGTCATCTGTCACTATTTTTCTCCCTCAAATTACTCCCAGACATGGACACAATATTTGATGTAGGCACCTGATCAAGATCCACCAGACTATCAGTGAACTTGAAAGGTTCCCAGGGACCTGATGTTGATGCTATTTCATTACAATGAGAGCAAATGATCAATTTAACATTTCTGAGATTAATGACTATTTTTGTGGTGTTAAAAGGCCACCCGTGAGAGTTTGCATTTTAATTCTGTAGCCCTTAATATATTTAGCAATAAAGCTGTAGATTCAAATAAAATATACAGTATTTTGAAAATACATTACACTCTAAAATTTAATCTACTTTAAAATTGTTATAGACTCTTTGAAATGTCTGTCTGATGATGCCACATAAATTGTCAAAAGCAAGAAAATAGTGATGTGGAAAGTGACAATCTATTCTTAAACCAACTCCATGTATCACAAGAACTACATAAAATCAGGGAGCCTTAGTCATTATCCATTGTGCTTCAAAATTTGAGTGATTTAGGAGCAGATTAATTTAACTTAAAACTAATCCCCCCATACTCTCTATTTTAACCCCATGAATATAATTCACATGTCTCTAAGTTAGTACTTAGTATTAATAGAACAACCAAAATAATGGAGTGTCTTGTATTTGTATGCCGTCTTTATTTTCCTTATATAACCTGCAGTATAAGTGAATTTGACATTATTATTAAATGAGATCTGATACATAATTAAATGTATGCCAATAACGGTAGCCTTATTAATATCTTTGGCATCATTAATTTAGCTTCTCTCCCTTTCTTTCATTAATTTGAAACAACCTCTTTTAGTACCTGGGAACACTTTAAGAACTGTCAAACTTTTCTTCTGCCAGCCTTCAAAGGTCAAAACTAGCTGTGACACCTAAAATTCAAATGTAATTAGTTTGAGATTTACAGGGATTGTATGCCAATCTTCTAGTAGCTTAGAAGTGACGTGGTATCTAACCTTTGGTGGCCTCAAGAGACATTCAGATAGATGTGAAGATAAATAGAAAAATATTACCCACCACATGCACTGTTGGTGTGCCTATTAGATTTCTTTTTTCCTGGTTTGGGTTTTGGAGTTTGTGTTTTTACACTTTCTCTTGATTTTAAGAACAAATCTCTCACAGCATCCTAGCACTGAGTTGGTATTCTTATTTAAAGCTTAGCTCACGTGATATATACTTGGATCATTAAACTGAAGGACTTGTACAGTCATGATTTTTAATGAAGCATGTTTGAATAATTATGCTAATTTACAAAGCACTAGAATCAAATCAAGTGATCAAAGTTTTCATGATTGCTATCATGTGTTCCTAACCCCCCTCTGCCACCCTCACAATTTGCTGCATGTAGAAGTCTTTCCTAGGAATGTGTTTGGAAATGGGTATTAATCAATGCTGAGCCATTAGAAAAAAAATTTTGTAAGCAGCCTAATGCACTTTATGTTATGCTTCTATAGTGGACTGTATGTGACTGTAGAGGTAATATTATTCTGCCACACTCTCGCCTAAATACCACCTACAATCAATACTGCATTCTGCCTTGACAGAAAGCTGAATTTTTATCTGTTAAATGCGTGAGCTTGGGGCAGTGATGTGTCTGAAGTGGTTTAAATCTGAAATGTGATGTGCTGCAAAGAGAGTTGATTGACATCTTTGTTTATTGAAAAGTATTACATGAACAACAAAACACAGGCAGAGGCAGAACACTCCATTGCAAAATGCAGCTGTGTTATTTTTCAATCCTATGTGCTCTGCCCCTTTGACGCTTGTCTGATGTAATAAAGCCAGAGGATATAAAACAAACAAGAATCTTCTTGATTCAACACTCAAAAATTTAGACAAGGATGCCAAAGATGCTTTTTTCTTTTTTTGGCTTGGGGTAAAATCTCTCCCACACAACGCTTGCTGCCCTGACATTCTATAAGGATACTTACTTCTGAAAAACTGTACATTTAAAATTATGTTCTTATGTTTATGAACTTGAATATAAATTCAGAATTATTTAATAAGAAAACAAATTGGAGAGGGTTGAATGTTTTTATGTATCCTCTATAAATGAGAAAAAGGACATTAATGACACTAATCTTAAAGCACTAAACATGCAAGAATAAGAAATTAAATTCCCTTTAAATTTTATGTTAGAATAATTATCCCCCTCAATGCAATTTGCCCATGTTTTATTAAAGCTTTATTATGTCAAGGTAAATAGAGGTTAATGCTGCTGTTACTTCTTCCAATGAAGTATTATCTTTAATCTTGCTTTAATAAAATAGTGGTAAATTGCACAGTAGGGGTAATCACCATGGGCTAATTTAGAGAGTTGTAAAATCCTTTACCAAGTATATACTGTAGTTAAAAATAGAAGTAGTCTTAAGAAAACACAAATTGCAATGTAACTTGGAGGAAGTTAAGGAGACTGCTATTCATAATTTCAATTACTTACTTAATTAAATAGATGATTATTGAGTACCTACTATGTGCACTGTTCTGGCTGTGTCGAGGGTATGAAAGTATATAAAAATGGACTTTCTCCCTAAGGAGCTTATGATTAACTACTTGGGAAAATACATAAAAACAAATCACTATTGACTATGAAGCTTGCCATAGCAGAATTGTGAACATCCCTGCCATGGATTTTTAGAAGAGAGAAAGGTCACTTCAGGCAGAAGATCAAGAAGAGGTCATCTGAACTGAGTCTTGAAGGATGGTATAAAATGGAAATGTGTCAGAGGAAAGGGAAGGATATTTTAGGTAAGGAAATGGCAAGAGCAAAGGACTGGGGCCAAAGAGTACCAGATGTCCAATCAATATTTTCTTGCCAGGTTCAATCAGACCTGAGAGTTGGACTGAAAGACCAGTCAGAGTCTATTACAAAAAGCCAGTTGAGAAGCAGAGAGGTCTTCTACCATTCTAGATTGGACAGCCTTAGCTGGAAAAAAATTTTGCTAGGTATATATAATATATATGAATATGTGCATATATTTATATATAATATATATAAAATCTCCCACATTACTGAGTTAATATACTATATACATTATTAAACATATGTACAAATAGAAAAAAGGATGCTTTTTGTTTGTTTTTTATCTTCACATTTCTTTTATGTATTTTTAAAATTTTTAATTTAATTTAATTTTAAGATCCAGGATACAAGTGCAAGATGTGCAGGTTTGTTACATAGGTAAACGTATGCCGTGGCGGTTGGCTATACCTATCAACCCTTCACCTAGGTATTAAACTCAGCATGCATTAGCTATTTTTCCTAATGCTCTCCCCCTCCCCACCCTGCCCCCTGACAAGCCGTCGTGTGTATTGTTCCCCAGCCCTGTGTCCATGTGTTCTCATTGTTCAGCTCTCGCTTGTAAGCGAGAACTTGGGGTGTTTGGTTTTCTGTTCCTGTGTTAGTTTGCTGAGGATAATGGCTTCCAGCTCCATCCCTGTCCCTTCAAAGGACATGATCTCCTTCCATTTTTATGGCTGCATAGTATTCCATGGTGTATATGTACCACATTTTCTTTTTCCAGTCTATCATTGATGGGCATTTGGGTTGATTCCATGTCTCTGGTATTGTGAGTAGTGCTGTAACGAACATATGCATGCACATATCTTTATAAAAGAATGGTTTATATTCCTTTGAGTATATACCCAGTAATGGGATTGCTGGGTTAAATGATATTTAATTTTATTTCTACCTCTAGGTCTTTGAGGAATAGCCACACTGTCTTCCCAAATGGTTGAGCTAATTTACATTTCCACCAACAGTATAAAAGCATTCCTGTTTCTCCACAGCCTTGCCAGCATCGGTTGTTTATGGACTTTTTAATAATTGCCATTCTGACTGGCGTGAGATGGTATCTCACTGTGGTTTTGATTTGCATTTCTCTAATGATCAGCAATGTTGAGCTTTTTTTCACATGTTTTTTGGCTGCATAAGTGTCTTCTTTTGAGAAATGTCTCTTCGTGTCCTTTGCCCACTTTTTAATGGAGTCGTTTGTTTTCTTCTTATAAATTTCAGTTCCTTGTAGATGCTGGATATTAAGCCTTTGTCAGATGGATAGATTGCAAAAATTTTCTCCCATTCTGTAGGTTGCCTGTTCACTCTGATGATAGTTTCTTTTGCTGTGCAGAAGCTCTTTAGTTTAATTAGATCCCATTTGTCAATTTTGGCTTTTGTTGCAGTTGCTTTTGGCATTTTCATTATGAAATCTTTGCCGGTGCCTATGTCCTAAATGGTATTGCTTAGGTTTTCTTCAAGGGTTTTTATAGTTGTGTGTTTTACATTTAAGTCTTTAATCCATCTTGTTAATTTTTGTGTAAGGTGTAAAGAAGGGGTCCAGTTTCAGTTCTGTGCATAGGCTAGCCTATTCTCCAAGCACCATTTATTAAATAGGAAATCCTTTCCCCATTGCTTGTTTTTGTCAGTTTTGTCAAAGATCAGATGGTTGTAGTTGTGTGGTCTTATTTCTGAGATCTCCATTCTGTTCCATTGGTCTATGTGTCTGTTTTTGTACCAATACTATGCTGTTTTGGTTACTGTAGCCCTGTAGTATAGTTTGAAGTTGTGTAGCGTGACGCCTCCAGTTTTTTTTTCTGCCTAGAATTGTCTTGGCTATATGGGCTCTCTTTTGGTTCCATATGAACTTTAAAGTAGTTTTTTTCTAATTCTAGGTAAAGAACATCAGTGATATTTTAATGGGAATCTCATTGAATCTATAAATTACTTTGAGCAGTATGGTCATTTTCATGATATTGATTCTTCTTATCCACGAGCATGGAATGTCTTTCCATTTGTGTCCTCTCTGATTTCCTTGAGCAGTGGTTTGTAGTTCTCCTTGAAAAGGTCCTTTACTTCCCTTGTTAGCTCTATTCCTATTTATTTTATTCTCTTTGCAGCAATTGTGAATGGGAATTAATTCATAATTTGGCTCTCTGCTTGTTTATTGTTGGTATGTAGGAATGCTTGTAATTTTTACACATTGATTTTGTATCCTGAGATTTTGCTGAAGTTGCTTATCAGCTTAAGAAGCTTTTGGGCTGAGATTATGGGGTTTTCTAGATATAGGACCATGTCATTTGCAAAGAGTGACAGTTTGACTTTTTCTCGTCCTATTTGAGTACCCGTTCTTTCTTTCTCTGGCCTAGATTGCCCTGGCCAGAACTTCCAACACTATGTTTAATAGGAGTGGTGACAGACAGCATCTTTGTCTTATGCCAGTTTTCAAGAGGAATGCTTTCAGCTTTTGTCCATTCAGTATGATATTGGCTGTGGGTTTGTCATAAATGACTGTTACTATTTTGAGGTATGTTCCATCAATACCTTGTTTATTGGGAGTTTTTAACATGAAGGGATGTTCAACTTTATTAAAGACCTTTTCTGTGTCTATTGAGATAATCATGTGGTTTTTGTCTTTAGTTCTGTTATGTGATGAATTACATTTATGATTTGCATATGTTGAACGAGCCTTGCATCATGGGGATGAAGCCCACTTGATTGTGGTGGATACGCCTTTTGATGTGCTACTGGATTTGGTTTGCCAGTATCTTATTGAGGATTTCTGCATTAATGTTCATAAGGGATATTGGCCTAAAGTTTTCTTTTTTTGTTGTATCTCTGCCAGGTTTTGGTATCAGGATGATGCTGGCCTTGAAAAATGAGTTAGGGAGGAGTCCATCCTTTTGAATTGTTTGAAATAGTTTCAGAAGAAATGGTACCAACTCCTCTTTTACCTCTGGTAGAATTCATCTGTAAATCCATCTAGTCCTGGGCATTTTTTGGTTGGTAAGCTATTTATGACTGCCTCAATTTCAGAACTTGTTATTGATTTATTCAGGGATTCAACTTCTTACTGGTTCAGTTTTGGAAGGGTGTATGTTTCCAGGAATTTATCCTTTTTGTCTAGATTTTCTAGCTTATTTGCATATAGCTGTTTATAGTATTCTCTGATGGTTGTTTGTATTTCTGTGGGGTCCCCTTTATCTTTTTTGTGTGTCTATTTGATTCTTCTCTCTTTTCTTCTTTATTAGTCTAGCTAGCAGTCTTTGTTTTTTTTTTTTTTTTTGAGATGGAGTCTCAATGTATTGTCCAGTCTGGAGGGCAGTGACATGATCTTGGCTCACTGCAACCTTCATCTACTGAGTTCAAGTGATCCTCCTGCCTCAGCCTTCCTAGTAGCTGGGACTACAGTTGCATGCCACCACACCCAGCTAATTTTTGTATTTTTAGTAGAGACAGCATTTCACCATGTTGTCTAGGCTGGTCTCGAACTCCTGACCTCAACTGATTCATCTGCCTTGGCCTCCCAAAGTGCTGGGATTACAAGCAAGAGCCACCATGCCCGGCCCATGGTCTATTTTTTTGATTTTTTTTAAAAAATCCAGCTCCTGGATTTGTTGATTTTTTTTGGAAGGGATTTTGCTGTCTCTATCTTTTTCAGTTCCGCTCTGATCTTGTTTATTTCTTGTCTTCTGCTAGCTTTGGGGTTTGTTTGCTCTTGGTTCTCTAGTTCTCTTAGTTGTGATGTTAGGATGTCAATTTGAGATCTTTCTAACTTTTTGATATGGGCATTTATTTATTAATTTATGACCATAGTTTTGTTAAGTATAAAATAGGAATAATAGTAACTATATAAATTAATTTGTGCAAATTCAAATGGGAAAACCATGTTTTACATCAGTTCTACTGGGATTATAAAGCACAAGGATTTAATTATTATGACATAGTAACTTTATAAAATGAAGTAATCAGAGACATTATTTAATTGGAAGGGCATAACTAGGATCAACATGGATAAAAGTGCTAAAAGGAAACAAATTCAAATCAACATTATAAGTATAATTCTTATGAGAACAAGTATACATTATAATTCTTAATTATTTTCACCCCATGTTCAAAATGAAACATATTAAAAATTATTTCTTGATTTGACCATGAAAAGTAAATGCCTTCCTTTAAGACTTAAGTAATGAATGAATAAGCTATTGAAGTTGTCTGTGGATAGTACAAATATTTTAACCCTAATTTGGGAATTACTACATGGTATATATTAAAAAATGTAAATACAGACCCTTCTTTCCCTAACTTATCTTTTGTTCAGCACAGCCTGTGCATCTGTACCTCATGATCAATATTTTCCAAAGTATACTGTAGTTTTATACAATAATCTTATTAGATCATGGTATGTATTTTTAAGCAATACAGTATCTGTAATTTGAATCTAAAGCTTATTTATTTCTCAGGTAAAATATTTCTACTACATAGTGTCATATAAGCAGAAGTACTAGTTTCTAGATTTTTCACCTAATCACCAGTATTCTTACACTGTAACAGTATTTCATGTCTGCAGGTGAATTGTAATTTCCTCAAGGACAGACACCTTATTTTCTATACTGTTTTACCATTTTGCATCTTAAAGCAAAATTAGAGACATATTTTCAGTGTTTCTCTAGCATTTTTTCTTTATGGAATGCTCTGGGATATTCAAGTTTGGGTTGTACAGTGAAGGATGAAAAGAATCAAAATGACTCTCCATTACTCAGGGGTATTTGGAAAAGTCAGGACTACAGCGTGACAGTGAGTTATGGGCCCTCTTATCTTGTGTTCTTGCTTAAGAAAAACTATTTAGTGAATGGATCCCACTTTTTTGCATATGAATAGGGTCACAATCATTCATGCAAACATAAACATGCCTTCTTTCTTGGTGCTGACTTAGTTTTTCATCAAGCCTCTTCTCTTCTACTTCCGGACATGACATGCACTCTACTGTGTGGCATGATGGGCCCTTCTCAATAATCTGTGTAAGACAAGTTCATATCTTTTGTTGTAAAAAAAAACCTTTACACACTGATGAAAATGTTGTTGAAACATGGCACATCTTTAAGTCTCACACACAAGGTGAGAAGCACTACCAATTGACTCTATAAAAGCATAAACCAGAACATAATTTTTGCACTTAAAAACACTAAGACCTGAAATTAGGAAACTGTAAAACTGCAGAAGCACTCAAACCAACATATAGCTTTACTCTGAGTAATATAAGAGTAGAGGTATTTTAGACCTAATACACAGAGTTCTAGGTGTAATTCTGTTAAGCAGCTTTACATTTTGCCATTAGAACTATTTCCCCTCTGTGTTAAGCTTTAATATCCTTTCAAATGCATTAATGTGTCACCAGAACAGACTCTCACAGACTCCTGGCTGCTTTAAATATTTCCATTTTAATAACAGCTTCAGATCTTCTCTCAGAGCTTTATATACCCCTTACTGTCACAGAGGCTTGTGAAAGACAGAAGGAAACAGCTCATCATCCACAAAAGTCATCCAATGTACAATTGTTTGCTTTAGAATACAACCCACATGAAAATTAAAGGGAAACATAATTTACATTTGATTTTCTCTACCCTTTGTGCTCATCTCTGAATACTTCTACAGACATTTTTGAAGTTCCTGTAAGGACGGCTTAAATTCTCTCTTTCTGAATGTGACTGTAGTTTCATACTAAAAGAGTTAAGGTCCCTCTCTTAAATCTCAGAAAGGCAGAGTAGAGCCAAATGTTGTTTAGACCTTCATAATGTGAGGTGTTGCAATCAGACTTGCTATTAAGTAGCATGGGAGCTGAGAGGTAAGCACTTCACCAATGCAGCAGGGTTAAAACGTTTGTGACAGTGGTGATGGTTCTTCATGTTTGTCTAAAAGGAAAAGTGGGCATTTAATATTTTGTGTAATTTCTGACCTTACCGGTAACCACTGTCATGCTTCAGAGAAAGCCAATAATAATTTTGGAATTAAGGAACAGGGATAAGTTAAGGCAAACTAGAAGAAGGTTCCAGATATAATCTTGAAGACCTGCAAAAGTTTTCATTACAAAAATGAAGACAAAATTAGAACAGGCTAGAATGACTATGAAGACACAAATAAAATAAGGAGTTGGCGGGGTAGACAAACTGTCAGAAGACAGAGGATCCTGGGCACATTTTTTATTTTTTATTTTTTATTTTTTTGAGACCTAGTCTCGCTCTGTCGCCCAGGCTGCAGTGCAGTGGCGTAATCTCGGCTCACTGCAAGCTCCGCCTTCCAGGTTCACGCCATTCTCCTGCCCCAGCCTCCCGAGTAGCTGAGACTACAGGCGCTTGCCACCACACCCAGCTAATTTTTTGTATTTTTAGTAGAGACGGGGTTTCACCATGTTAGCCAGGATGGTCTCGATCTCCTGACCTCGTGATCCGCCCACCTCGGCCTGCCAAAGTGCTGGGATTACAGGCGTGAGCCACCTTGCCCGGCTGGCACATTTTGTACTTCGCTCATATTGTTTATCTATGAGTATTGTGCCATTTAATATTACACCTTCAAAAAATGCGATTTGGGGCTAGGCGTGGTGGCTCACGCCTGTAATCCCAGCACTTTGGGAGGCCAAAGTGAGCAGATCACCTGAGGTCGGGAGTTTGAGACCAGCCTGACCAACATGGAGAAACCCCGTCTCTAAGAAAAATACAAAAATTAGCCGGGCATGGTGACGCAATGCCTGTAATCCTAACTACTCGGAAGGCTGAGGCAGGAGAATCGCTTGAACCCCAGAGGTGGAGGTTGCGGTGAGCTGAGATTGTGCCATTGCACTCCAGCCAGGTCAACAAGAGCGAAACTCCGTCTCAAAAAAAAAAAAAAAAAAAAAAAAAAAAAAAGTGATTTGCCAAAGATGGTAAACTCTTTGTTCCCTTACTGAATTTTGGTTAATTTATAATTGTTAATGAAAATATGAGGCAAAACTGCATACTCTCAAATGATAGCTCACTCTGATCCACCAGAAAGAGGAATAAGAATGAGGCTCAACATTGTGGGACTAGGCTCCAACCTAAGTGAGTGTTTTAAACTAACTTAGTGTGTTCCTCATTGATGACAATGACCTATTTGAAGTCTTCCCCTCTTCATTACACCCTCAGTGATCCCAAAGGGTCTTATCTAATTTGTTTTCTTTGGTAAACTGAAAATAACTATGAATTAATTTCACTTTAATTAACACATATCTTTGAACAATTGAGTGTCTCTCTTTATTTTTATTATTTATTTATTCATTCATTTATTTATTTTTGAGACGGAGTTTCATTCTTGTTCCCCAGGCTGGAGTGCAATGGGGCCATCTCGGCTCACTGCACCTCTGCCTTCTGGGTTCAAGCAATTCTCCTGGCTCAGCTTCCCGAGTAGCTGGAATTACAGGCACCTGCCACCAGTCTCTTTTATTTTAAATACTAGTTTAGTTTAGTTTGAATGTTTGGTGTATCCAAACAATCAAATCAGCAACCAACACCTGAATTCCAAGTGTTAATTTCCAATTGTTTGCCACTTTTCACATTGATATCACACCAGAAACTACAACACAATACATTCCAAAAAAGTTTAACATTTTTACTCGTAATTCCCTGCTCTTCTGTCTCTTTCTGTTACTAATACTTTATTCACCCAGACCCACAGGCTCAAATCCTTGGAGTTTCCATTGACTTTTCTCTCTCAAGCAAAGCTTACATTTTAAGTTTATAATACTTTCTTCCTACTCTTTTATATTCTAATTCTTTTCTGCTCTTATGACTACCACTATGGCAGAGGTCCTCAAGGAGCACAAGATAATCTATTAAGGAAGAAAGAAATCATTAGGATTTCTACAAAAACAACAACAAAAAAAAATCCTTAGGGGAGGGGCCAAGATGGCTAACTAGAAACAGCTGCAGTCAGATGCTCCCACTGAGAAAAATGAAAATGGCAAGTGAATCCTGCACCAACAACTGAAGTATTAGGGTCTCTCACTGGGATTGACTAGATGGTTAGCACGACCTATGGAGAGCGAGGAAAAACAGGGTAGAGTGACAGCCTACCCGGAAGCCACACAGGTAAGGGGAGCTCCCACTTCCCGCCAAGGGAGGCAGTGAGTGAGTGTGCTACCCCACCTGGGAAACCACGTTTTTTTCCATGGATCTGTGCAACCCATGGATCAGGAGATCTGCCTCGTGAGCCCACGGCACCAGGGCCTTGGGTCCCAAGCACAGAGCTGTGCAGATTCTCAGCGGCCACTCAGCTGCAGACTGCCTAAGACTAGTGAGTTCCTGGAGTGAAGGGCATCAGTCCTCATTGCCTCTGCCTGCTGCCTAAGATGACTGAGCTCCGCGGGGAAGGGCAGCAGCCATCACTACAGCTCTAGTCAGCCATTTTTCCCCTGCTGGCGCTGGGGAGACTGAGTAGTTTGGACCCAGGAGGGATTCCTCACAGTGCAGCACAGCAGCTGACAGATGGTGACCAGACTACCTCTTTAGGCCGGACTCTGACCCATTCCTTCTCACCGGGTGGAGCCTCACTGCAGGAATTTCAGCAACTCCAGCCAGGAGTTCACAGACAGAACTCTTGATTTCCCTGGGAAGGAGCCTCAGTGGGGAGGGACGGTCACAGTCTCCAGGGATCAGCAGTCTTAGTCTTTCCTCCTGCTGGCTCTGAGGAATCCAGGCACTCCCAATGAGAGGAATTCCCCCGAGTGCAGTGTACCCCCTCACCAAGGGGCAGCCAGAGTGCCTCATTAAGTGGGTCCCTGATACCATGCCTCCTGACTGGGTGAGACCCACCAACAGGGGCCACCAGACACCTTACACAGGACCATTCCCGCCAGCATCAGGTTGGTGTCCTTTGGGACAGAGCTTCCAGAGGAAGGAGCAGGCAGCCATCTTTGATATTCTGCTGCCTCCACTGGTGACATCGTCAGGTGAAGGAGGGACCCAGCTGAATTGGGTCTGGAGAGAACTCCCAGCAAACCGCAGCCCTATAGAAGAGGGGCCTGACTGTTAAAATAAAAACAAACAGAAATCAACGACAACAATAGCATCAACAAAAACATTCCCACAAAAACCCTATCCAAATGTCAGCAACCTCAAAGATCTAAGCTAGATAAACCCATGAAGATGAGAAAGAATCAACTAAAAACACGGAAAACTCAAAAAACCAGAGTGCCTCTTCTCCAAATGATCATAACACCTCTCCAGCAAAAACTGGGAGGAGGCTGAGATGGATAAATTGACAGAAGGCTTCAGAAGGTGGGTAATAATGAACTTCACTGAGCTAAAGGAGCTAAGTTCTAACTCAATGCAAAGAAGCTAAGAACTATGATAAAACATTACAGGAGCTGTTAACCAGAATAACCAGTTTAGAGAGGAACATAAATGACCTGATGGAGCTGAAAAACACAACAGGAGAACTTCGCAATGGAGCCACAAGTATGAATAGTCGAATAAACCAAGGGGAGGAAAGAATTTCAGAGCTTGAAGGCTACCTTGCTGAAATAAAACAGGCAGACAGGATTAGAAAAAAAAATGAAAAAGAACAAACAAAACCTCTGAAAACTATGTGATTATGTAAAAAGACCAAACCTACGACTGATTGGGGTACCTGAAAGAGATGGGGAGAATGGAACCAAGTTGGGAAACATACTTCAGAATATCATAGTAACTACATCACAAGGTTATTGTAAAGATTAAAGAGAATAATATATATTAGTATAAATTACTCAATGTAGGGTGCCAGTTATTATTATTAATTTGTAAAACATACATACTTTTACCTATCATGATAATCTTGTTTTGTTACAAAAGAGAAATTAAGACAAATGGGAGATAGAAGAAACACAGAAAGTGTAGAACACATAGAAAACATAAAAATAAATGTAAATATATTAAACTCCCCAGTTAAGGAAAAAGATTTTCAGTCTGTTAATATCCAGTTGTATGCACTATATATGCTCAGTGTGTTTACAAGAGATGCAGTGGAGATTTACAGATAGACAAACATGCAATTCAAAGTAGGGGAAAAGATATAGCAGATAAAGTCTAACTACATGAAGCCTGGTATGAAATATTAATTTCAGATCAAATAGAAAACAGATAAAGAGAATCATTTTATGATGACAAAAAATTCAAGTCACAGGCACTCAACAATTTTAATTGTTATGTACTTAACAACATAACTTCAAAATAGTAAAGAAAAAATTGGCAGGACTGCAAGATAAATTGAAAGCCTACCTTATTATTGAAATAATTTAAATAATGGAGTAAATGATAAATTAGGCAAATAAAATATTAGTAGGATATTAAAATTTGAACTGCCCAAGTACAAGTTCAACCTAGGGGATGGGCATTAAAGTACACCCCCCAACAACTGTGACATGTGCATTCTTCTTAAGCACATCTAGAACATTTATGAAAATTGACTATGTGCTAAGCCATAAAAACTAACCTCGACAAATTTCAAAGATTAGTGTCATGAAGACCACACTCTGCTTGCAATGCAATTGCATTAGTAAAAAACAACAAAAACTACAAAACTCCCAAACATTTGGAAGTTAAAAAGCAAAGCTCCAAGTAATTTTTAATGAACGTTAGAAAGTATTTACACCTGAATTATTTTAGAAAGTATTTACACCTGAATTATTTTGAAAATACTACATATCAAAACTTTGGGATATAGCTAAAATGTAATTTAGACCAAAATGTATGGTTCTAAATGCTTTTGTTAGAAATGAAGAAAGTATAAATTTCCAACTTTATAAGTTAGAAAAAAGAACAATAGAAAAAAAGATTGGAGAAAAGAATTGCAATAAAAGCAGAAATCAATATTATAGAAAATAAATATTTACTAGAAAGGTTTAACAAAGCATTTTTAAAAAATGAATAAAATAGGCCAACTTTAGCAAAATTGTCAAATAAGAAGAGGTGCTCCTTATAACAAAATAATATTTAGTATGGAAAAGGGGGTATAACTACAGACATAGGAGATATTAAAATAACTTAAGATGCTAATCAATAATTTTATATCAATAAATTTACAAGCATTTTAAGATACATTTATCAAACTAGTTCAAGAGAAGTCAGTACAAGAAAGAAATATTATAAGCAGATTACTCCTGGAAATAGATGCAGAAATCCTAAGCAAATCAAATCCTGTAATGTATAAAAACCACACATTAAAGGCATTTTGTGTTTGTCCAAAAATACATAATTTAATATTAGAAAATCAATTAGTGTAATTAAAATAGCAGCATATTAAGGAAGATAAATTACAAGATTATGTCTTCAGATACAAAAAAAAGCATTTGGTAAGATTCAATAAAACAGAAACTATTAGCAAGTGAAGAATAAAAGAAACTTCCTAACATTGATACAGTCTATAAAAGCCCAAAGCAAATATTATATATGCTTAATGAGAAAATATTGAAAGCACTGTCTTTAAGATAAAAACAAAAAACAAGCAAACAACAACAACAACAAAAAACCCAAGAATTTTTGCCATACAAAACCATTTTTTTTTCCTGGGAGTATGGGTTTCCCTAGAGTATATTGCAATGGGGAGAAAATGCCACAACTCTTGTGGGAGTTGGAGGCCAAGTGTTGACTCTAGCATCTAATGAGAAATAAAGTTGCATTGTAAATCAAAAACAAAATCTAGGCCCCCCAAGTGACTGAAAAGATCCCTTTTGTGGGCCAAGGGCATTCCAAGGTAAACCTGATAAACTAGTCTGGCCATGATAGAAAGGAGGGTTCAGACATGCCTTGTTACAGTCTCCTCCCTTTGGAATTCAGGTACAATTGACCAACATTAACATTAAAATAGAGGTCTTAAGAGTGACAAAACAGATTCTTTGTAGCAATAAGATACCAAATTTAGTATAGCATCACAAGACAAATAGCAGTCCGTGAAAGAAACTGTAGTGTTTTACCCCAGAATATATTTCTTAGACATATTTTGAAATGACCCCTGTAAAGCTATCTCTTGTGGGGAAAATTTTCATTCTGTAGAGAATCTCCTTCCCTTTTCAGGTCTTTTCCTGATCTAGAAGAGGTTAACTAAGAGTCTGGCACCTTTTTATGCCTAATTAGAGACAGTTACGGCTATTTTTTCTGAAGCCTGCTACCCGAAGTCTTCATCTGCTTTAAGAACCTTGGTCTCCACAGCCCTTGTTATCTTAACAGTCCTTTCTGTTGATTCCAGATCTGTAGATAATAACTTAACTCTTTCAACCAATTGCTAATCAGAAAACCTTTGAATCCATGAATTCAACTGTGACCCAGAAGCCCAGCCCTTTCCCCACTTTAAGTTGTCCTGCCTTTCCAGACTGAACCAATGCATACCTTGAATATACTGATGTATTGATTGATATCTTATGTCTCCCGAAAATGTATAAAACCAAGCTGTCATCCAATCACCTTGTGCCTATGTTCTCAGGACCTCCTGGGGCTATGTCATGGGCACTAATATTTGGCTCAGAATAAACCTCTTTAACTATTTTACAGAATTTGACTCTTTTCATCAACACCATAATGTGATAATGGTGGTGATGCTGATTATAGCCATGGTGATAATGATGTCTTTATACAGCAGAGTTCCAAATTATTAGCGTATATTAATTCATTCTTCAGAAATTTTTTGTGTACTTGCTATGTGCTAAGAAATAAGAAATAACTTTTCCAGTAATCAAAAACTTGGTCTTCTTAATCAGTAAATTATCTCACTATATATGATCTTCCTTTTTATTATGGGCTGTTCTGGGTACCTTTTGTCAGGCCTCTGAGCCCAAGCCAAGCCATTGCATCCCCTGTGACTTGCACCAAGTATACGCCCAGATGGCCTGAAGTAACTGAAGAATCACAAAAGAAGTGAATATGCCCTGCCCCACCTTAACTGATGACATTCCACCACAAAAGAAGTGTAAATGGCCGGTCCTTGCCTTAAGTGATGACATTACCTTGTGAAAGTCCTTTTCCTGGCTCATCCTGGCTCAAAAAGCACCCCCACTGAGCACCTTGTGACCCCCACTCCTGCCTGCCAGAGAACAAACCCCCTTTGACTGTAATTTTCCTTTACCTACCCAAATCCTATAAAACAGCCCCACCCTTATCTCCCTTTGCTGACTCTGTTTTTGGACTCAGCCCGCCTACACCCAGGTGAAATAAACAGCCATGTTGCTCACACAAAGCCTGTTTGGTGGTCTCTTCACACGGACACGCATGAAATGTGGTGCCGTGACTCGGATCGGGGGACCTCCCTTGGGAGATCAATCCCCTGTCCTCCTGTTCTTTGCTCCATGAGAAAGATCCACCTACAACCTCAGGTCCTCAGACTGACCAGCCCAAGAAACATCTCACCAATTTCAAATCCGGTAAGCAGCCTCTTTTTACTCTCTTCTCCAACTTCCCTCACTATCCCTCAACCTCTTTCTCCTTCCAATCTTGGTGCTACACTTCAATCTCTCCCTTCTCGTAATTTCAATTCCTTTCATTTTCTGGTAGAGACAAAGGAGACACATTTTATCCGTGGATCCAAAACTCCGGCGCCGGTCACGGACTGGGAAGGCAGCCTTCCCTTGGTGTTTAATCATTGCAGGGACACCTCTCTGATTATTCACCCATGTTTCAAAGGTGTCAGACCATGCAGGGATGCCTGCCTTGGTCCTTCACCCTTAGTGGCAAGTCCCGCTTTTCTAGGGAAAGGGCAAGTACCCCAACCCCTTCTCTCCTTGTCTCTACCCCTCCTTTGCTTTTCTGGGAGAGGGGCAAGTACCCCTCAACCCCTTCTCCTTCAACCTTAGCGGCAAGTCCCGCTTTTCTGGGGGAGGGGCAAGTAGCCCTCAACCCCTTCTCCTTCACCCTTAGTGGCAAGTCCCGCTTTTCTGGGGGAGGGGCAAGTACCCCTCAACCCCTTCTCCTTCACTCTTAGCGGCAAGTCCTGCTTTTCTAGAGAAGGGGCAAGTACCCCAACCTTGTATCTCTCTGCCCCAATCCCTTATTTCCACGCCCCGACCTCTTATCTCTGTGCCCTAATCCCTTATTTCCATGCCCCAACCCCTTATTTCCATGCCCTGACCCCTTATTTCCATGCCCCGACCCCTTATTTCTGCACCCAATCCCTTATTTCCACGCCCCTACCTCTTATCTCTGTGCCCCAACCCCTTTTCCCACTTTTCTGGAAGGTAAGAACCCCCAAACCCCTTCCCTCCATTTCTCTACTCTCTCTTTTCTCTAGGCATGCTTCCTTCACTATGGGCAACCTTCCACCCTCCATTCCTCCTCCTACTCCCTTGGCCTGTGTTCTCAAAAACTTAAAACCTCTTCAACTCACACCTGACCTAAAACCTAAATGCCTTATTTTCTTCTACAGTGCTGCTTGACCCCAATACAAACTGGACAGTATTTCCAAATGGCACTTTGAATTTTTCCATCCTGCAAGATCTAAATAATTCTTGTCGTAAAATAGGCAAACGGTCTGAGGTGCCTGACATCCAGGCATTCTTTTACACATCAGTCCCTTCCTAGTCTCTGTGCCCAGTGCAACTCGTCCCAAATCTTCCTTCTTTCCCTCCCGCCTGTCCCCTCAGTACCAACCCCAAGCGTCGCTGAGTCTTTCTAATCTTCCTTTTCTACAGACCCATCTGACCTCTCCCTTCCTCCCCAGGCTGCTCCTGGCCAGGCCGAGCTAGGTCCCAATTCTTCCTCAGCCTCTGCTCCTCCACCCTATAATCTTTTTATCACCTCCCCTCCTCACACCTGGTCCAGCTTACAGTTTCGTTCCCTGACTAGCCTTCCCCCTCCTGCCCAGCAATTTACTCTTAAAAAGGTGGCTGGAGCTAAAGGCATAGTCAAGGTTAATGCTACTTTTTCTTTATCCCAAATCAGATAGCGTTTAGGCTTTTTTTCATCAAATATAAAAATCCAGCCCAGTTCATGACTTGTTTGGCAGCAGCCCTGAGACACTTTACAGCCCTAGACCCTAAAAGGTCAAAAGGCCGTCTTATTCTCAAAATACATTTTATTACCCAATCTGCTCCCGACATTAAATAAAACTCCAAAAATTAAATTCCGGCCCTCAAACCCCACAACAGGATTTAATTAACCTCGCCTTCAAGGTGTACAATAATAGAAAAAAGTTGCAATTCCTTGCCTCCACTGTGAGACAAACCCCCCAGCCACATCTCCAGCACACAAGAACTTCCAAACACCTGAACTGCAGCGGCCAGGCATTCCTCCAGAACCTCCTCCCCCAGGAGCTTGCTACACGTGCCGGAAATCTGGCCACTGGGCCAAGGAATGCCTGCAGCCCGGGATTCCTCCTAAGCCGCGTCCCATCTGTGTGGGACCCCACTGAAAATCGGACTGTTCAACTCACCTGGCAGCCACTCCCAGAGCCCCTGGAACTCTGGCCCAAGGCTCTCTGACTGACTTCTTCCCAGATCTTCTCGGCTTAGCGGCTGAAGACTGACACTGCCCGATCGCCTCGGAAGCCCCCTAGACCGTCACGGACGCTGAGCTTCGGGTAACTCTCACAGTGGAAGGTAAGCCCGTCCCCTTCTTAATCAATACGGAGGCTACCCACTCCACATTACCTTCTTTCCAAGGGCCTGTTTCCCTTGCCTCCATAACTGTTGTGGGTATTGATGGCCAGGCTTCTAAGCCTCTTAAAACTCCCCAACTCTGGTGCCAACTTAGACAATACTCTTTTAAGCACTCCTTTTTAGTTGTCCCCACCTGCCCAGTTCCCTTATTAGGCTGAGACACTTTAACTAAATTATCTGCTTCCCTGACTATTCCTGGACTACAGCTGTATCTCATTGCCGCCCTTCTTCCCAATCCAAAGCCTCCTTTGCGTCCTCCTCTTGTATCTCCCCACCTTAACCCACAAGTATAAGATACCTCTACTCCCTCCTTGGTGACCGATCATGCACCCCTTACCATCTCATTAAAACCTAATCACCCTTATCCCATCCCGCAGCACGCTTTAAAAAGATTAAAGCCTGTTATCACTCGCCTGCTACAGCATAGCCTTTTAAAGCCTATAAACTCTCCTTACAATTCCCCCATTTTACCTGTCCTAAAACCAGACAAGCCTTACAAGTTAGTTCAGGATCTGCACCTTATCAACCAAATTGTTTTGCCTATCCACCCCGTGGTACCAAACCCATATACTCTCCTATCCTCAATACCTGCCTCTACAACCCATTATTCTGTTCTAGATCTCAAGCATGCTTTCTTTACTATTCCTTTGCACCCTTAATCCCAGCCTCTCTTCACTTTCACTTGGACTGACTCTGACACCCATCAAGCTCAGCAAATTACCTAGGCTGTACTGCTGCAAAGCTTCACAGACAGTCCCCATTACTTCAATCAAGCCCAAATTTCTTCCTCATCTGTTACCTATCTCGGCATAATTCTCATAAAAACACACGTGCTCTCCCTGCCAATCATGTCTGACTGATCTCTCAAACCCCAGCACCTTCTACAAAACAACTCCTTTACATCCTAGGCATGGTTAGCGCGGTCAGAATTCTTACACAAGAGCCAGGACCACACCCTGTAGGCTTTCTGTCCAAACAACTTGACCTTACTGTTTTAGCCTAGCCCTCATGTCTGTGTGCAGTGGCTGCCGCTGCTATAATACTTTTAGAGGCCCTCAAAATCACAAACTATGCTCAACTCACTCTCTACAGTTCTCATAACTTCCAAAATCTATTTTCTTCCTCATACCTGACGCATATACTTTCGGCTTCCCAGCTCCTTCAGCTATACTCGCTCTTTGTTGAGTCTCCCACAATTACAGTTGTTCCTGGCCGAGACTTCAATCTGGCCTCCCACATTATTGCTGATACCACACCTGACCCCCATGACTGTATCTCTCTGATCCACCTGACATTCACCCCATTTCCCCAAATTTCCTTCTTTCCTGTTCCTCGCCCTGATCACGCTTGATTTATTGATGGCCGTTCCACCAGGCCTAATCGCCACACACCAGCAAAGGCAGGTTATACTATAGTACAAGCCACTAGCCCGCCTCTTAGAACCTCTCATTTCCTTTCCATCGTGGAAATCTATCCTCAAGGAAATAACTTCTCAGTGTTCCATCTGCTATTCTACTACTCCTCAGGGATTATTCAGGCCCCCTCCCTTCCCTACACATCAAGCTGGAGGATTTGCCCCACCCAGGACTGGCAAATTAGCTTTACTCAACATCCCTGAGTCAGATAACTAAAATACCTCTTAATCTAGGTAGATACTTTCACTGGATAGGTAGAGGCCTTTCCTACAGGGTCTGAGAAGGCCACCGCAGTCATTTCTTCCGTTCTGTCAGACATAATTCCTCAGTTTAGCCTTCCCACCTCTATACAGTCTGATAACAGACAAGCCTTTATTAGACAAATCAGCCAAGCAGTTTTTCAGGCTCTTAGTATTCAGTGAAACCTTTATATCCCTTACGGTCCTCCGTCTTCAAGAAAAGTAGAATGGACTAAAGGTCTTTTAAAAACACACCTCACCAAGCTCAGCCACCAAAAAGGACTGGACAATACTTTTACCACTTTCCCTTCTCAGAATTCAGGCCTGAGAAGGGAATTCAGCATTCTCGGAATGCTACAGGGTACAGCCCATTTAAGCTCCTGTATAGACGCTCCTTTTTATTAGGCCCCAGTCTCATTCCAGACACCAGACCAACTTAGACTGTGCCCCAAAATCTTGTCATCCCTACTATCTTCTGTCTAGTCATACTCCTATTCTCCATTCTCAACTACTCATACATGCCCTGCTCTTGTTTACACTGCCAGTTTACACTGTTTTTCCAAGCCATCACAGCTGATATCTCCTGGTGCTATCCCCAAACTGCCACTCTTAACTCTTGAAGTAAATAAATAATCTTTGCTGGCAGGACTATGCTGAATCTCCTTAGGCACTCTCTAATCAGATATCCTGAGTCGTCCCAATTCTTAGACCTTTTATACCTGTTTTTCTCTTTCTGTTATTCCATTAGTTTCTCAATTCATCCAAAACCGTATCCAGGCCATCACCAGTCATTCTATATGACAAATGTTTCTTCTAACATCCCCACAATATCACCCCTTACCACAAGACCTCCCTCCAGCTTAATCTCTCCCACTCTAGGTTCCCACGCCACCCCTAATCCCGCTTGAAGCAGCCCTGAGAAACATTGCCCATTCTCTCTCCATACCACCCCCCAAAAATTTTCGCCACCCCAACACTTCAACACTATTTTGTTTTATTTTTTGTATTAATATAAGAAGGCAGGAATGTCAGGCCTCTGAGCCCAAGCCAAGCCATTGCATCCCCTGTGACTTGCACCAAGTATACGCCCAGATGGCCTGAAGTAACTGAAGAATCACAAAGGAAGTGAATATGCCCTGCCCCACCTTAACTGATGACATTCCACCACAAAAGAAGTGTAAATGGCTGGTCCTTGCCTTAAGTGATGACATTACCTTGTGAAAGTCCTTTTCCTGGCTCATCCTGGCTCAAAAAGCACCCCCACTGAGCACCTTGTGACCCCCACTCCTGCCCACCAGAGAACAAACCCCCTTTGACTGTAATTTTCCTTTACCTACCCAAATCCTATAAAACGGCCCCACCCTTATCTCCCTTTGCTGACTCTGTTTTTGGACTCAGCCCGCCTACACCCAGGTGAAATAAACAGCCATGTTGCTCACACAAAGCCTGTTTGGTGGTCTCTTCACACGGATGCGCATGAAACCTTTTATCTAAAATATTTTTATTTTATTTCATTTACCAAAGTAATACATAGGGCTGTATTGTATTCAAACTAGAAAAGAGAAAGTAGAAAGCAAGCTTAAATAACGTGTCATAAATAACATGACAGAATTTTCAGGAAAGATTGGAGACCCGTTGTTTTCTAATTTTACAGAGGGTAAAAGGGAATGAATTGGTAACTATATCATACCAGGTTGATATAAGGTTGAAGAAAACAATTACTTATAAAGTGTTACAGTGAATGCTATGCAAGGACAACTATTGAGTTCACTCTTTTGTAAATCTTAATATGGCTTTGATTTATCTGGAAAGAGTAATAAAATTCTTTTGTCAGGTCTTATTTATTTATTTATTTATTTATTTATTTTTCTGAGACGGAGTCTTGCACTCTCCCCCAGGCTGGAGTGCAGTGGCGCCATCTTGGCTCACTGCAAGCTCCACATCCCGGGTTCACGCCATTCTTCTGCCTCAGCCTCCCGAGTAGCTGGGACTACAGGCGCCTGCCACCACTCCTGGCTAATTTTTCGTATTTTTAGTAGAGATGGGGTTTCACCATGTTAGCCAGGATGGTCTCGATCTCCTGACCTTGTGATCTGCTCGCCTCGGCCTCCCAAAGTGCTGGGATTACAGGCATGAGCCACCGCGCCGGGCCTGTCAGGTCTTATAAATTCTTTTGACAGTCCTGTAAGTTTCACTTTCTTTCAGTTAGTTTAATTCTACTACTCTATCCAAGTGCATCTTATCTTGTCTATCTTATCATTTTATCTTATTAATATCTTATGGTTTGAGAATCAGTCCAGCATGGCCTCTGATATAGATTGTCTAGATTATTGAACTCCCTATATTCCATAACCTGTCCTACAATTTAGTCTCCTAAAACTGTTCCAGTGATTCTTGTTTTCTTACAGACTATGGGGTTCTTTTTCTTTTTAAACAGATTTTATTTTTTAAAGCAGTTTTAGGTTCACAGAAAATGAAGCAGAAAGTAAAGAGAGTCTCATGTACCCACAACCTCCACATGGCCATCTCCAACATCAAAATGGTGTATCTGTAATAACTGAGGAACGTAGTATTATACATCATCATCACTCAAAGTCCATAGTTTACATTAGGGTTCACTCTTGGTGTTATATATACTGGATTTTGACAAATGTATACTGACATGTATCCACTATGATAGTATCGTACAGAATAATTTCCCTGCCCTAAAACTCCTCTCCTATTCATTTCTTCCTCCTACCAACCCCTGACAATCACTGATCTTTTTACTATCATCAGGGTTTTCCCTTTTCCAGAATGTCATATACCTGGAATAATGTGGTTTGTAGTCTCTTCAGACTGACTCCTTTCACTGAATCATATGCATTTATGGTTTTTCCAAGTCTTTTCATGGCTTGATTTTTTTCAGTCCTGAATAATATTGCATTGTCTGGATGTACTACTGTTTATTTATCCATTTACCTACTGAAGGACATTTGGGTTGTGTCCAAGTTATGGCAGTTATGAGTAAAGCTGCCATAAAAATGCATGAACCATTTTTAAGTGAACATAAGTTTTTAACTTCTTTGGGTAAGTACCGAGGCAGGTAATTGCTGAATGGTATGTTAAAAGTATGTTTCATTTTGTAAGAAACTGCCGAATTGTCTTCCAAATTTGCTCTGCCATTTTGTATTCTCATCAGCAATGAAAAAGAGTTTCTATAGATCCACATCTTTGCTAGCTTTTGGTACTGTCAGTGTTCTGGATTTGGGCTATTCTATTAGGCATGTAATGGTAGCACATTTTTGTTTTAATTGGCATTTCCCTAGTGACAGGATTTGGATGTCTTTTTATATGCTTATTTACCATTTGTATATCTTCTTTGGCAAAGTGTTTGTTCAGGTCTTTGCCCATTTTTAAATTGGTCTATTTATTTTCTTATCGTTAAGTTTTAAGGTTTTTTTTTTTTTTTAATATTTTGGATAACAATTGTATTAGTCTGTTCTTCAGTTACTACAAATAAATACCTGAGACTGGGTAACTTATAAGAAAAAGAGGTTTAATTGGCTTATGGTTCTGCAGGCTGTACAGGAAACATGATGCTGGAATCTCCTTGGCTTCTGGAGAGGTCTCAGGAAACTTACAATGATGGTGGAAAGCAAAAGGGAAGCAGGCACATCTTACATGGTAGGAGCAAGAACAAGAAGCGGGGGTGGGGTTGGGAGGAGGTGCTATACATTTTTAAACAATTCACTCACTATCTCAAGGACAGTATCAAGGAGATGGTGCTAAACTATGCATGAAGGATCTACCCCTATGATCCAATCACTTCCCACCAGGCCCCACCTCCAACACTGGAGATTACAATTCAACATGAGATTTTGGCAGGGACATATATCCAAACTATATCAACAATCTTGTGCAAATATTTACTGCAAGTCTGTGGCTTGTCTTCTCTTGACTGCTTTTTGCAGAGCAGACATTTTAAATTGAATGAAGTCCAGCTTATCAATTTTCTTTCACAGATCATACCTTTGGTATAGTATCTAAATGTCGTGTTCCTACATAAGGTCATCTAGCTTTTCTTCTATATTATCTTCCAGGAGTTTTATAGTTTTATATTTTACATATAGGTCTGTGATCCATTTTGAGTTAATTTTTGGAAAGGATGTAAGGTCTGTGTCTATGTTCATTTTTCCTTTTTGCATGCGAATGTGCAGCTCTTCTAGTACCATTTGTTAAAAGACTGTCTTTACTCCATTACATTGCCTTTGCTTCTTTGTCCAAGATCAGCTGACTATACTTATGTGGGTCTCTTTCTGAGCTCTCTTTTCTGTTCCATTGATGTGTTATCTGTTCTTTTACCAATACCGCATTGTCTTGATAACTGCAGTTTAATAGTAAGTCCTGAGTTGGGGTAGTGGTTGCCCTTCAACTTTGTTCTTATTCTTCAGTATTGTGGGTATTCTTAGTCTTTTGGCCTATCATTGCTGAGATTATGATTGAGACTGCATTGAATCTATAATCAATTTTGGAAGAGGTGACATCTTGACAATATTGAATCTTCCTAACCATGAACATGCAACATATTTCTGTTTATTTAGTTCTTTGGTTTCTTTCATCTGAGTTTTATAGTTTCCTTCATAAAATTCTATTTATATTTTGATAGATTTTTACTTATTTTTTTCTTTTACCTATTTTCTTTTCTTCAACCCCACTATAATCTCTTATTAGTTACAGTTTTTTGTTGTTGTTGACTCTTGAATTGTATACATAGACAATCATGTCTGCAAACAAAGACAACTGAATTTTTTTTTCTTCTCAGTCTATATACCCTTTTTGTTTGTTTGTTTTATTGCATTAGCTAGGACTTCCAGTATGACATTGAAAAAGAGTGGTGAGAGAAGATATTTTTGCCTTTTGACAATCTAGGTGTTTGGTGGATATTCTGCATCCAGTTGAAGAAGTTCCCCTCTAGTCCTAGTTTGCTTACATCTGTGGGTTTTTAATATGGAGTATTTGATTATAGATTCCATGGATTATAGATTACAGATTATAGATTCCATGGATGTGCTTGAAATATTTGTTAGCTCCCTAGAAGTTTATGTGCACATGCATTTTCTCATGGAGAAAGTTTAAAGTGTTAGGAGATTCTTATGTGAGATTCTACTCATGCACTTTTTACTGTTAACCTGTTTTCTAATTTAATGCCTTCTTGAATCTAGAGCTTCCTTAGAAATACACTTCACGTAATTCGTCTTGGGCTGAATCCATGATAAAATAGACAGGAGTGACCATTTATTTGTACCTATTTAGTTGCTTCAGACTTTGCTGTGGCTCTGTTTATGCCACTTCCGACCCATTTTGTCAGGGGAGCAATAGCAGACACAAGTATTTTCCCCTCAAAATTTTTCATGTTTCTTCTAGTTAGTAGCCAGAATTAGTTAGTACTAAATTTGGTATTTCTTAGTGAGACTGCCAAGTTGAATCTAGGTGGTAAGTACCTCCTTTTGCTTCTTTTTTCTTTTTTAATTTTTTAAGTCTAGAAGATGACTACAGGGAACCAGTTTTATAGGGTGACCTATTTCAGGAATTAGATTGGTATGTTTGCATCTATTAAAATTTATATTTGGCTACTCATGCTATTTTATATTAAGAATGTGTTCATTTCACTAAAGTTATTTTTATAGCTTGCTGATACCCTATGAATGATTTATCCCCTTAATTCTTTAATGCAACTTATAATTTAAAAATTTCTACCCAATATCTATATCAAATCAGTTTCACCAAGTATCAGTTAGCTTTAATTGTTCAGCTTTATGCTCATTTTTGACAATTCTCTTGTGAGAATCTGTTGAACTTTTTAGAGAGGTTCAAAATCATCATGTTGGTAACCAGTAAGTTATTGCCTGAAATTGTGTAGTTCACTATTTTAATTCCCCTGCTGGCCTCCCTACCTATCCTTCTCCTAGGAAGACAGCTTTTAGGAGTGATGGGGAAGCTTCAATTTGGGTTCAGTATACAAGCCAGCAGATTAGAAGTGCTTTCCATGTGTTTGAGCTACTACAATTGCTCATAATATAATAACTGCAAAACCTACTAAATGGTCTTCCTGTCTCTAGTCTTTTCACCTGCAAATATCTTTTCTGCAATGCTACAGGAAAAAAGCATTGGTCTAAAAGCTAAGGTCTAAATCTGTGTTCTTCATATTTTTCACTGACTTTCTGTCAGTTTATAACACTCAAAAATTTCCATTCCCCACCCACAAACCTATCCAGCCTTAACTTTCCCCACTCTTTAAATCCACTTGTCTTTTGGCATCTAGAACTGATTGTACTCTCTCACTCTATACTCACCATGCCATTGTTCATGCTATTCTTTCTGCCTAGATATCTTTCCTTCTGGCACTACCTTTCTCCAACTATTTCTCCAACAGTTGCCTACAATTAACACTCAGAATCTCTTCCAATATTTTTTTTTCTGAGCCCACCCAGGCCAAGTTACATTTCTTCCTCTTCAAATCCTTAGTACCCAGTTACCCACTTATCTCCTGTAGTGGATTACACAGTTCCCAAGATGAAAGATCATTTCTTTCTTATTGTTCTTTGTATTCTCAATGCAATACTTGTTCAAAAATGGTTTGTTGACTTGATTTCCATGCCTACCTTGCTGTAATGTCTGGATATTTTCATGGAGAGAACCGGGAGGCGGAGTTGAACAAAAGCTTCTTCAACAGAATATTTGGGCTTAAATCCTCTCTGCTAAGAGACATTGGAGATATTATCTAATATCTTTATGTTTCTACCTCTTATCAATTAGATAAACCTTTCCTTTCATAACTCATGCTATGAAAGTAAGATGAAACACATTCTTACAACGAGTTGAATTAAATGCATAGCTTTGCGTTCATATGCAAAGAAATGGTTAGAACTTCTTCCTTAGATATCTAATTATCAGATATTTTAAACCAACTTATGAAAATGTTTTGAAAGTTTTAAAAAATCCTATATAATTGTGACAAAGGATTTTTTCCATGCCTCTTCTCCAGCCAGAAACCTCTGTGGCCAGCGGGGCCTCTGCTTGAGTTTCGCTCACAACCACTGGGCTGGCTGCACCAACTCAGCCTGGCAGGCTATGCTCAGCTCACACTACTGGCCCAGCTACCACGTCCGCTGCAGGTGAGCCAGGCGTGAAGCAGCAAAGAGTGTGTGAGCAAGTGGACGTGGGGACCAGCCATAGCACACAGCCAGGAGCACCAGCACAGGCGCGAGCAATGTGGGAGGCTGTGGCTGGACCAGGTGTGCCTCAAGTGGCTTCCGCCTTGGGCGCCAGCATCTGGATGAGGGGAGCGAGGTGGTGCCTGAAAATTTGGAGACGCCAGCGACCATGGAGCCCCAAGGGGGTGTTACATTGTGTCCCAGCGCTGTCTGAGGGAGCCCCAAGGTCTGGGCCCCCAGAGGGTCACAGCTCTTGTCTCACACTCTGGTGATTGGGTGTGTGTCACCGCCCTAAGCTTGGTGGGCTGGCCAGGAACGTGTTTCAGCTTGCTCGTGTTACAGCTCATTCCATCCTGCTATCCCACTCCAGCCCGTGGCTCCTGGGCTGACCCAGCCCCACCGCTGCTTCCTGTCATGTGGGACAGCCACCCGGCACCAGCGGAAGGTGGGAGGACTACAGTGTTACAGCGTCTTTGGTAGGTCCTGGGTTCTTGTTCTGTGTCCAAGAAGAATGAGGTTACGTTGACAACCGAAGAGAGAGAAGGTGGAGAAGAGATTTATTGAGCCACAGAACAACTCTTAGTGGAGAGAGGACCCGAAGTGGGTAGCCTCTACCCCAAGACGGGTAGTCTCCACATGTGGCTCAGTCCGGAGCTTTTATGGGCTCAGAATGGGGGAGTGAGTACTGATTAATCCGTGGGTAGGCCTGGAAAAAGCACCATTTGATTGGACAAAAGGTATCGAGGAAGTTCTTACTCTGCTCTGGGACTTTACCTGGAACTGGCAGCTTGATTTTCAGGCTCCAGGCTGTCTTTGGCTTGAAGGTCAGGTTTCACCAGGGACCCTCCCCTGTCTGCTTAGGAATTTGTCTACCTCCTGCCACTATCAATTACAAGGAACTATTAGTGTTATTGGTATGTTTTATTATTATTTTACTACTCATTCTGAGGTTCAGTTTCTGAGATACTGGCCTTTATATTAGGTTTTATTATATTGACTTCTGATGCTTTTGCAAAATTCTTTTTGCTTCCTGTAATGGTTAATTTTATATGTCAATTATATATATAATTTTATATGTCGTGTTTGGGCCATGATTCCAAGATATTCGGTCAAATATTAGTCTAAATGTTGCAGTGAAGATATTTTTTAGATTAGATTAGATGTTAATTAGATGTTAATCAAATCTAAAACATACCTTCAGTGCAACATCTAGACTGGTATTATTTAGATGGTATTAATTATAATTTACAAACTGAGGTGAATAATAAATAGAATTTTTTTCCATAACTGGACTTTCTGTCATAGGCCAGAATACAATAAATAACAGAATTGTAGTTCTAGCTCAGAACTTCTCTCCTTCAGGAGTCTAATTTAGAGAGAGGAACATCAAGGACAGGAGGCATTGGGTTCTCAGTTGTCATGTTCCTCACTGTAGTCCATGGAGCTATTTTCAATCCTCTCTAATCTTTGAACTGATGACCACTGAACTTTTCTTGCCCTGTCTTCTTGGCTTCATCAGATCCACCTTCTTACTTGCTCTACCCTCAGAATTCCAGAATAAAAGAACAATAGTGTAGGCATTGTGGTTAGTGTCTTAAACATAAAATGCAGCCCTATTTCTCACCTCCACTCCTAATTTTCTGTTATTAGCCTTTGTCTGGATGAATATTTATTTGTTCTAATATTTTAAATTATTCTCTCTATTTTTGATTAGATGTGTCTGTGGTAAACATCATATGGCTGAATTTTGTTTTCTATCCTTTTTGAGTTTTTCCTAAGGAGAAAATTTTCTGTCTTTACACATCATATCTGATATGATTGTCTTCTGACATGTTTCAGACTTTCTTTTTTTATACTCTTGACTCTTTCACTCTTGCTTTTTTTTTCTTTTTCTTTCTTTTTTTTTTTTGTTGAGACCGTGTCTTGATGGAGTGTGGTGGCATGACCATGGCTCACCGCAGATTCAACTTCTCAGATTCAAGCAGTCCTCCCACCTTAGCCGCTAGTAGGTGGGACTATAGGTGCATGCCAGCACACCTGGATGATTTTTTATTTTTTTTGCAGAGACAGAGGTCTTACTACATTGCCAAGGCTGGCCTCGAACTCCTGGGCTCAAGCAATCCTCCTACCTCTGTCTCCCAAAGTGCTGGGATTACAGGTGTGAACCACCACACCAGGTCCTCTTGCTTTTTTGTTTTTAGAAATTTTTATCTACATGTTTTAATTTCTTCTTCTAGAAGTCAGAAATAATACCAATCAACTGTCCCCCACATCTCTACCTTAAAAGATAAAAAAAATTAATATGAAATTTATGACTATATTCTTCTTACCCACTGCAATTTTTGTTAATAAGATATTGGCATTAAAATGTTACTTTTTTTTTTTTACAACTGAATTATATCTTACAACTATTTCTTTAATATGATGATCCTTGAGGCATCTATGCTTATTAATCTTAGTCAACTGAAATACACTGTATGTTTTAAAGAGGAGTCCACGGTTAGTATACTCCTTAAATTTTTGTGTGCTTGAAAATTTCTTTTATTTCTTTGTTAAAATGACATTTTGGTTAAGTATACAATATTTGGTTAAGAGTTATTTAAGTATAAACATCACATGATTATCAACTAATGTCTAGAGTTACTAAGAAGATTCTTGTAACTTGATTGCTTCCAGGATACTTATATACAGTGAATAGAGAATGACCTCATGTAGAGAATTCATAATGTCATACAACATTTTGTTATGTCAAATACACAAGTAGGAGATAACTATAAAATCAGATCACAAAATGATACACAGTATCTGCTTACTGTCATCACAGAGTAGGTACATTGAAATAAGAATATGCCTTCATTTCTTTTCACTTATATTTCACTTTTCACTATGAATTCCAGTGGTCTCTGGAATTAGCCAGTGGTATAAGGGGGACTGTCTAGAGTTAATGGGTAGAACTTTCAAGTAACGCTGGTTTTACTGTGAAACAAATGTGGAAATAAAGAATGCAGGCATCTGAACCACATGGCCACATTTCTTGGAATCTGGGGAGAGCTTTACAACAAAAGTTTCCAGGAGGAACTGTTTCTAGAGTAGCACTGGACATCACAGTCTAATCACAAATAGGAAAAGTGAGGATCATTCAGGATTCAATTCAATGTAAATATCAGGATCTCTAAATACATCTTTGAAAACAGGGACCCCTTGATTTTCTACTATTCTTTGAATTCATCCAATTCTTTTACAATTTCTTTTTCTAAGCTTCATAACTTCACCACTATGTGACCATATGCAACTTATTTAACAACTTTATGTTTCAATGCCTTCATTTAAAAATAGAGATAGTAATAGAACCTACTACATATGCAAGATAATGTATAAAATATGCTTAGTAATAGGTTTGGGATATAGTAAGCATTCAACAGAATCAGCTTTTACCTATGCCAAGATCCTAGATTGCTCTGTACCATGCTTAGGGGAGGAGGGTATACAAGTAAGAAGCCAGGGAAATGAAGCCTTTCTTAAACCTTTGACTTTAATTGTCTGTACATAAAGGATGTTTTAAAAATTTGACAATTATATTGATGTGTTAGAAAACTATTATCATACGGTTCCCAAGCAAAGATGGCCAAATAGGAACAGCTCCAGTCTACAGCTCCCAGCATGAGCGACGCAGAAGATGAATGATTTCTGCATTTCCAAATGAGGTACTGGGTTCATCTCACTGAGGATTGTCAGACAGTGGGTGCAGGACAGTGGGTGCAGTGCACTGAGCGTGAGCCGAAGCAGGGTGAGGCATTGCCTCACCCGAGAAATGCAAGGGGTCAGGGAATTCCCTTTCCTAGCCAAGGAAAGGGGTGACAGACGGCACCTGGAAAATCAGGTCACTCCCACCCTGATACTATGCTTTTCTGATAGTCTTAGCAAACGGCACACCAGGAGATTATATCCTGCACATAGCTCAGAGGGTCCTATGCCCACAGAGCCTCGCTCTTTGCTAGCACAGCAGTCTGAGATCAAACTGCAAGGTGGCAGTGAGGCTGGGGGAGGGGTGCCCGCCATTGCTGAGGCTTGAGTAGGTAAACAAAGCAGCCGGGAAGCTCGAACAGGGTGGAGCCCACTGCAGCTTAAGGAGGCCTCCCTGCCTCTGTAGACTCCACATCTGGGGGCAGGGCGTAGCCAAACAAAAGGCAGCAGAAACCTCTGCAGACTTAAATGTCCCTGTCTGACAGCTTGGAAGACAGTAGTGGTTCTCCCAGCACGCAGCTTGAGATCTGAGCGTGGACAGACTGCCTCCTCAAGTGGGTCCCTGACCCCCGAGTAGCCTAACTGGGAGGCACCCCCTAGTAGGGGCAGACTGACACCTCACATGGCCAGATACTCCTCTGAGATAAAACTTCCAGAGGAACGATCAGGCAGCAACATTGGCTGTTCAGCAATATTCGCTGTTCTGCAGCCTCTGAAGCTGATACCCAGGCAAACAGGGTCCGGAGTGGACCTCCGGCAAACTCCAACAAACCTGCAGCTGAGGGTCATGACTGTTAGAAGGAAAACTAACAAACAGAAAGGACATCCACACCAAAACCCCATCTGTACGTCACCATCATCAAAGACCAAAGGTAGATAAAACCACAAAGATGGGGAAAAAACAGAGCGGAAAAACTAAAAATTCTAAAAATCAGAGTGCCTCTCCTCTTCCAAAGGAACGCAGCTCCTCACCAGCAACGGAACAAAGCTGGACGGAGAATGACTTTGACTAGTTGAAAGAAGAAGGCTTCAGACGATCAAACTTCTCCGAGCTAAAGGAGGAAGTCTGAACCCATAGCAAAGAAGTTGAAAAACTTGAAAAAAGATTAGATGAATGGCTAACTAGAATAACCAATGCAGAGAAGCCCTTAAAGGACCTGATGGAGCTGAAAACCATGGCACAAGAACTATGTGACAAATGCACAAGCCTCAGTAGCCGATTCGATCGACTGGAAGAAAGGGTATCAGTGATGGAAGATGTAATGAATGAAATGAAGTGAGAAGAGAAGTTTAAAGAAAAAAGAATACAAAGAAATTAATAAAGCCTCCAAGAAATATGGGACTATGTGAAAAGACCAAATCTATTTCTGATTGGTGTACCTGAAAGTGACGGGGAGAATGGAACCAAGTTGGAAAACACTCTGCAGGATATTATCCAGCAGAACTTCCCCAATCTAGCAAGGCAGGCCAACATTCAAATTCAGGAAATACAGAGAATGCCATAAAGATACTCCTCGAGAAGAGGAACTCTAAGACACATAATTGTCAGATTCACCAAAGTTGAAATGAAGGAAAAAATGTTAAGGGCAGCCAGAGAGAAAGGTCAGGTTACCCACAAAGGGAAGCCCATCAGATTAACAGCTGATTTCTCGGAAGAAACTCTACAAGCCAGAAGAGAGTGGGGACCAATATTCAACATTCTTAAAGAAAATAATTTTCAACCCAGAATTTCATACCCAGCCAAACTAAGCTTCATAAGTGAAGGAGAAATAAAATACTTTAGAGACAAGCAAATGCTGAGAGATTTTGTCACCACCAGGCCTGCCCTACAAGAGCTCCTGAAGGAAGCACTAAACATGGAAAGGAACAACTGGTACCAGCCACTGGAAAAACATGCGAAATTGTAAAGACCATCAATGCTAGGAAGAAACTGCATCAACTAATGAGCAAAATAACCAGCTAACATCATAATGACAGGATCAAATTCACACATAACAATATTAACCTTAAATGTAAATGGGCTAAATACTCCAATTAAAAGACTCAGACTGGCAAATTGGATAAAGAGTCAAGACCCATCAGTGTGCTGTATTCAGGAAACCCATCTCACATGCAGAGACACACATAGGCTCCAAATAAAGGGATAGAGGAAGATCTACCAAGCAAATGGAAAACAAAAAAAGGCAGGGATTGCAATCCTAGTCTCTGATAAAACAGACTTTAAACCAACAAAGATCAAATGAGACAAAGAAGGCCATTACATAATGGTAAAGGGATCAATTCAACAAGAAGAACGAACTATCCTAAATATATATGCACCTAATACAGGAGCACCCAGATTCATAAAGCAAGCCCTTAGAGACCTACAAAGAGACTTAGATTCCCACACAATAATAATGGGAGACTTTAACACCACACTGTCAACATTAGACAGATCAATGAGACAGAAAGTTAACAAGGATATCCAGGAATTGAACTCAACTCTGCACCAAGAAGACTTAATACACATCTACAGAACTCTCCACCCCAAATCAACAGAAGATACATTCTTCTCAGCAGCACACCACACCTAATCCAAAATTGACCACATAGTTGGAAGTAAAGCACTCCTCAGCAAATGTAAAAGAACAGAAATTATAACAAACTGTCTGTCAGACCACAGTGCAATCAAACTAGAACTCAGGATTAACAAACTCTCTCAAAACTGCTCAACTACATGGAAACTGAACAACCTGCTCCTGAATGACTACTGGGTACATAACGAAATGAAGGCAGAAATAAAGATGTTCTTTGAAAACAATGAGAACAAATACAGAACATACCAGAATCTCTGGGACATATTTAAAGCAGTGTGTAGAGGGAAATTTATAGCACTAAATGCCCACAAGAGAAAGCAGGAAAGATCTAAAATTGACACCCTAACATCACGATTAAAAGAACTAGAGAAGCAAGAGCAAACACATTCAAAAGCTAGCAGAAGGCAAGAAATAACTAAGATCAGACCAGAACTGAAAGAGATAGAGACACAAAAAACCCTTCAAAAAATCAATGAATCCAGGAGCTGGTTTTTTGAAAAGATAACAAAATTGATAGACCACTAGCAAGACTAATAAAGAAGAAAAGAGAGCAGAATCAAATAGACGCAATAAAAAAATGATAAAGGGGATATCACCACCAATCCCACAGAAATACAAACTACCATCAGAGAATACTATAAACACCTCTATGCAAATAAACTAGAAAATCTAGAAGAAATGGATAAATTCCTCGACACATACACCCTCCCAAGACTAAACCAGGAAGAAGTTGAATCTCTGAATAGACCAATAACAGGCTCTGAAATTGAGGCAATAATTAATAGCTTACCAACCAAAAAACGTCCAGGACCAGACAGATTCACAGCCGAATTCTACCAGAGGTACAAGGAGGAGCTGGTACCATTCCTTCTGAAACTATTCCAATCAATAGAAAAAGAGGGAATCCTCTCTAACTCATTTTATGAGGCCAGCATCAACCTGATACCAAAGCCTGGCAGAGACACAGCAAAAAAAGAGAATTGTAGACCAATATCCCTGATGAACATCAATGCAAAAATCCTCAATAAAATACTGGCAAACCGAATCCAGCAGCACATCAAAAAGCTTATCCACCATGATCAAGTGGGCTTCATCCCTGGGATGCAAGGCTGGTTCAACATATGCAAATCAATAAACGTAATCCAGCATATAAACAGAACCATCAACAAAAACCACATGATTATCTCAATAGATGCAGAAAAGGCCTTTGACAAAATTCAGCAGCCCCTTTGTGCTAAAAACTCTCAATAAATTAGGTATTGATGGGACGTATCTCAAAATAATAAGAGCTATTTATGACAGACCCACAGCCAATGTCATGCTGAACGGGCAAAAACTGGAAGCATTCCCTTTCAAAACTGGCACAAGACAGGGATACCCTCTCTCACCACTCCTGTTTAACATAGTGTTGGAAGTTCTGGCCAGGACAATCAGGCAGGAGAAGGAAATAAAGGGTATTCAATTAGGAAAAGAAGAAGTCAAATTGTCCCTGTTTGCAGATGACATGATTGTATACCTAGAAAACCCCATTGTCTCAGCCCAAAATCTCCTTAAGCTGATAAGCAACTTCAGCAAAGTCTCAGGATACAAAATCAATGTGCAAAAATCACAAGCATTCCTATACACGAATAATAGACAAACAGAGAGCCAAATCATGAGTGAACTCCCATTCACAATTGCTTCAAAGAGAATAAAATACCTAGGAATCCAATTGACAAGGGATTTGTAGGACCTCTTCAAGGAGAACTACAAACCACTGCTCAACAAAATAAAAGAGGATACAAACAAATGGAAGAACATACCGTGCTCATGGGTAGGATGAATCAATATCGTGAAAATGGCCATACTGCCCAAGGTAATTTATAGATTCAATGCCATCCCCATCAAGCTACCAATGACTTTCTTCACAGAATTGGAAAAAACTACTTTAAAGTTCACGTGGAACCAGAAAAGAGCCCTCATTGCCAAGTCAATCCTAAGCCAAAAAACAAAACTGGAGGCATCACACTACCTGACTTCAAACTATAATACAAGGCTAAAGTAACCACATCAGCATGGTACTGGTACCACAACAGAGATATAGACCAATGGAACAGAACAGAGCCCTCAGAAATAATGCCACATATCTACAACTATCTGATCTTTGACAAACCTGACAAAAATAAGAAATGGGGAAAGGATTCCCTATTTAATAAATGGTGCTGGGAAAACTGTCTAGCCATATGTAGAAAGCTGAAACTGGATCCCTTCCTTACACCTTATACAAAAATTAATTCAAGATGGATTAAAGACTTAAATGTTAGACCTAAAACCATAAAAACCCTAGAAGAAAACCTAGGCAATACCATTCAGGACATAGGCATGGGCAAGGACTTCATGACTAAAACACCAAAAGCAATGGCAACAAAAGCCAAAATTGACAAATGGGATCTAATTAAACTAAAGAGCTTCTGCACAGCAAAAGAAACTACCATCAGAATGAATAGGCAACCTACAGAATGGGGGAAATTTTTGCAATCTACTCATCTGACAAAGGGCTAATATCCAGAATCTACAATGAACTCAAACAAATTTACAAGGAAAAAACAAATAACCCCATCAACAAGTGGGCAAAGGATATGAACAGACAATTCTCAAAAGAAGATATTTATGCAGCCAAAAGACACATGAAAAAATGCTCATCATCACTGGCCGTCAGAGAAATGCAAATCAAAACCGCAATGAGATACCATCTCACACCAGTTAGAATGGCAATCATTAAAAAGCCAGGAAACAACAGGTGCTGGAGAGGATGTGGAGAAATAGGAACACTTTTACACTCTTGGTGGGACTACAAACTGGTTCAACCATTGTAGAAGTCCGTGTGGCGATTCCTCAAGGATCTAGAACTAGAAATACCATTTGACCCAGCCATCCCGTTACTGGTTATATACACAAAGGATTATAAATCATGCTGCTGTAAAGACACATGCACACGTATGTTTATTGTGGCACTATTCACAATAGCAAAGACTTGGAACCAACCCAAATGTCCAACAATGATAGACTGGATTAAGAAAATGTGGCACATATACACCACGGAATAGTATGCAGCCATAAAAAATGATGAGTTCATGTCCTTTGTAGGGACATGGATGAAGCTGGAAACCATCATTCTCAGCAAACTATCGCAAGGAAAAAAAACAAGGCCGGGCGCCGTGGCTCACTCCTGTAATCCCAGCACTTTGGGAGGCCGAGGCGGGCGGATCACAAGGTCAGGAGATCAAGACCACCCTGGCTAACACAGTGAAAGCCCGTCTCTACTAAAACTACAAACAATTAGCCAGGTGAGGTGGCGGGCGCCTGTAGTCCCAGCTACTCGGGAGGCTGAGGCAGGAGAATGGCGTGAACCCCGGGGGATGGAGCCTGCAGTGAGCCGAGATGCTGCCACTGCACTCCAGCCTGGGCAACAGCGAGACTCCATCTCAAAAAAAAAAAAAAAAACACCGCATGTTCTCACTCATAGGTGGGAATTGAACAATGAGAATACATGGACACAGGAAGGGGAGCATCATACACCGGGGCCTGTTGTGGGGTGGGGGGAGGGGGGAGGGATAGCATTAGGAGATATACCTAATGTTAAATGACGAGTTAATGGGTGCAGCACACCAACATGGCACGTGTATACATATGTAACAAACCTGCACTTTGTGCACATGTACCCTAAAACTTAAAGTATAATAATAAAAAAAAAGAAATCATGAAACACAGGTAAAATATGCCTATGGAGAAGATACTATAGGCAACGAGGGTAATTTTTTGAAAGCGAATGTTTTATGGTCTCCAGAAATTTCAGAAATGTAATTTTGATGTAATATAAAATAAAGCTGAAATGATAAAAAAAAGAAAATTATTATCATATAATCAATTGCCATATTGGTGTACTGTAAGCTCAGTAGTGGGCCCTCTCCTATTTTCACCCCACACTCTGTTTCCCATAGAGATCTCAAATACTTCCACTGCTTACTATTCCCATGCCAGTGATGCCCACATTTCTTAGTTGCAGATTTGAGCATCTTTTCTTAGTTCTACGTCTGAATGTTCAATTGCCTATATTGAGCGTTTCTGCATTTCTGAGAGTCACTTCAAACTCAGTATATCCAAAACTCAGCTCTTCATCTTTTTCTTTAGATATTCTGCTACCTATTTTCCTTTCTCAAAGGCCCAAGTCCAAAACATGCCTGTTGTTCTTTAATTTTTCCTCTCCCTTTAATATCCACCACTAATTTTTATTGATTCAACATTCTGAGTGAATCTTAAAGTTGTCCTTTCATCTCCATTCTTATCTCAGTTTAGGTCGTATGACTTTTGTCTCTTCTAATTGTTTCATTTGCCTCCAATCTTGCCCTCTTCATAATTATTCTCCAAAAAGTAGCCAGAGTGATTGTTCTGAAACCCAAACTTGATAATGCTACTGTATTACTTAAAACCTTTCAATGACTTTAGTTGCTCTCAGAATGAAATCCAACTTCCTTAACACGACCTGCAGGGTGAGATTTTTCCTTAAGTCTACCTTTTTTTCAGCCCCCACCCCTGCCTTCACACATACTCCATAATCCTGCTATTGTTACTTCTGTCAGTTCTTTGAATATACCATGTTTCCCTTGACTTATTGGCATTTAAACACTCTTCACCATGTTTTATGCCACAATAACTCCTCATAATGCTTCATGTCTCAATTAGATGTCATATTTAGAGGGAATATTACTCTCATGTCCCAATATTAGATACTACCTGTTCAGGTAATAGTGTAGCATGACCCTGAAACTTAATTTTGTGTGTATGTTCTCAATTAAAACCTAATGATAGCAGGACCCTTGATCATGTGCATTATCAATATGTTTTCAGAATCTAGCCTAGTGCCTGGCATACAAGAGCATACTTACTTAATGTTTTTCAAATGAATGATCTCTCAATGTTAATATAGCCAATAGAATTCTTATGTGATACTACTCTTTCTATGGCTTTACACAGGTTGTCTGATAATTCTTAAACATGGACTTTATTTATCAGATATATGTTTAAGAAATTTGTAGACGGTAGTCTTAGTAGAACAGCTTCTTTCTAATCTAATTTTCATCAAGTAAATGACTAGTCTAAAAGGAGGATGTAGCCACGAGGGATTCATGCCATGAAGCAGGTTGTTTGAGAATAATGGACAACAAAAACATACAAAAAAGCTTACTAAACCATCTCCAGTCAGACTAGAATGATAAATTATATAAGACAAATCAGTCTGTTTTATGGTGCTTTCTTATTCATCATTTAAATTTGTTATTTTTAAAAGTAATTAATTATTTTCATCAAATTATTATTATTATCATTATTATTATTATTGCAGATGAGGATTCTGCTGTGATGTCCAGGCTGGCCTCTAACACCTGGGTTCAAGTGATCCTTCTGCTTTAGCTGAAGCTGGGACTAAATGTGTATGCCACCATACCCATCAGTAAATTGTTATTTTTAAGAACTATAGGTTTAGACTCAGTTACACATTTTTGTACCTGTAATTAAGGTCATAGACATTTTATCACCAAAAGGTCAGAGTACAAACTAGTTCATTCAGATTTATCCAGCTTAGTGCCTGACACAAAATAAAATACTAAAGAAAAAGCTAGCTAAAATGCATTTCTCTTTTTGCTCATACCAATACTTTTTAAATTCTGCACAAATATAATTTATTGTCATATTGGAAATGCTGAAGTTTACCATACATAGAAACGATTCTTTCATTGATCCAAAGGCTATTAAAATCCCAAGAGGTAACCTTTGAAAGCAAACTTTCAGACTCCGTGGTAGGCTCCCCACCATTTTAAAATAGCACCCAAACCTATGTTTACTTTCAAATAGTGTTCTCAAACTTTTGGGTTTTAGGACCCCCTTTAACCCTTAAAATGTATTGAGCACTCCAAAAAGCTTTTGTTAATGTAGGTTATATCTAGCAATACTTATTTGTATTAGAAATCGAAACTAAATATTTTAAAAATACAAAATATCCAAGTACTCTTTTCGTTATCAGTCAGAGTGATGACATTATTACATGTTTTACGGGCTCTAGACCATTTCTCTGTCATCTGTGAGACAATGAAGGTGAAAGGGAAAATGACATTTTAGTATTATTAAAAGATCTTTGAACTCATGGATCCTCTGAAAGTATCTTAGGGATGCCTAGGACTTCCTAGATCACACTTTGAGAAATACTGCTTTAATATATTATCACCCATCACTCTCGCAAGCATTATAAACTTTTCTACATTTTCATAGCTTTATGAACATAATCTGTTATAAGAAACAGTAGTAATTATTTCCCAAAGTAAGCCCTGTGACATTAATAGATTTACTATGTAAACTTGGGTCTTCAGTCAGTTAGGTTGGAGAAAAATTCAATTAAGCAAAACTTAAATACCTTCTGCATAGCAGGCCTTTTGAGAACCTTTATTATGATAATTTGCATTAGGAATGTTCAAGTATGAAATATCATATTTAATGTTCTAGTAATTTGCTTTATTTGCCTAAAATTTTAGACAACATCTACTGGGAATAGTGACATAAAAGATAAAGGATAAATAATTTAAAATTTATAAAATGTTGCCATTTTATTTATTTTAAATATGGAGCCTCTCAGATTCATTATTTACCTACTTTAAGTATCACAATCCAGATATTACATACTTTTGTTTATTTATTATGAGTTCATTTACATTTTGTGCATTAATCAGCTTTCCATTTTGAAATTTCTCCAGCAACTCATTTCAGAACCTTTGCTAATCCACATATTTAAGTCTTCAATAATTTCGTTAGTCTCTATACTTACCAACAATGTTGAAATGTTAGAGCTCTGTGGTTAAAGGCTACAATTGTTCTTTTCATCCATCATCCTTGAGTTTGCTTTTAATAATACTGTTACTTGGAGGTGGAGAAGCATTGAGCAGAGTCAAGTAAGATGCAGCTTTACGATAAGGGAGGCTTTTCTCTTCCCTCTCCGTTATACTCTATCTTGTGAACTTCTGTTCAGATAGGCAGATTGTGGCTATTAAATGAGATGTAGGAGAAATCTCATTCTCTGCCTTCTCTGGAGTACTATTCATCTTCAATGCTTAGAAAAAATTATTTTAGCCAAGGGGAAATTATCAAATGAATGAAGCTTAAGGTAGAATCTTGGCAAACAACTCCAGCTATATGTACCTTAAAGTTCTGCAGAATTTTAAATAGCTTCTGATTCAAATGAATTTGAGAAAATCTTGACTAAACAAAGCTAAATAGTTTCATTTGTTTTGAGACCTCTCAAATTTACTTGATTGTTTCTCTTTTTAGTTGCTGAGAGGAGGGTAGAATGTATAGAATGCCCAAATATAACATGGTGCAAATTTTTTAAATAGGAGTAGATCTCAAATGACAGTGCTGCAGAATATATTTTGGAAAAAGTTGTTCTAGATTTTAGTAAGTGTTTTACACTTGGTAAAACAGGGTAATTATGAGTTTTGTTTGTTGTTTGTTTTTAATTTGCTGTACTGTTAGAAATAGATTTTTAATTATTTCATTAAGGGCAGAAAGATGTTAAGAAAACTAATGCTTCGATTCGCCAATATTTAAGCATATTACATAAATAGGAAGAAAGAAAGTGTTCTAGGTTTTCAAGTAAAGTAACTGTAACACCACTTAATTAAAAAAAACACTCCACTTGTACTTGGCCTCAGGCTAAAATCAGATTGAGGAATCAACATCTACGATTGGAAACCCAGCTAAAGTGTGGCCAGCTTTTATCATGAGTTGATTGTATACAGGCTGATTTCAAGTTGGTAAGGCAGGCTGGTCCTCTTTTACAGCATCTATAAACAGGGCCAGAATCCGGCTGACTAGAGCCTGAGAACATGTTAGGTCGCTTCATATTCAATTCACAGCCCTATAAAGAGAAGAAAAATGAGCCTTGTCCAAAACTCTTACCTCAGCACCCACTGGCAAAAATAAAATGTAAGCTGGGGACCAAGTCTCTTTGAAGCTGATTTTTTAAAAACTCTCTAACAGGCCTCTGGTGGTTACAGATATTGATCGTCAGAAAGTAATCTGTTCAGGTTTGGGGGCATGCCAGTACAAATTGTGGAATGCATTCCTTCCTCTCCAAGGACATGTTGAGCTTTTTACATTGTCCATACTGGTTCACTTGTCAGCTGTCTACCCTATTTGACATGAATTATTTTCTATCTTTTGTGGATGTGTAATTAAATATATTTTAAAAATAGGAAATTTTATTAACATAGAATCTTTAGCTTGAGTCAAAACATTCTTTTCATCTTTTTTAACCCTCATTTTTCTTCCATAATCATTATTTGATTCCCTCTGGCTGCCTGCTACTTATTTGTAGTAGTACCATTCATCCATTGAGACCTTTCCATCTGTCACACAGCTTTGCTTTCTTTCCCCAGAAGCTTTATTCTCCTACTGTGCCATGTTTACTTTTTTTTTCCTTTTTCTTTCTCTCTTTTTGTCTACTAGTTGGACTGAACACTCTTTTGTGCAGGTGTTTTCATCTTTTATTTTTGTTATTTTTTGATTTATACTTGGAAAATAATGCTGAATTAGATAAAAGTGACAGTCAGAAAGGGCATATTTGCTAATCTTTAAAAACAAATGTAATTTTTAAAAAATCCATATGTTTTTATTCTAATATATAAAAGGTAGAATTTCAGTAGATCCAGAACATTCTGATTGTTAAGTGAAGTAGTAGGAATTGCTTCAACCAGTATTTACATATGGTGTGAGAGTGATGCTGATATTTTACTCTCCATGTGTGTACTTTAATGTTTCTTAAGTGTTATTGCTGATTAAAGGTTTATTTACTGTGAATTTCAATGCTTAAAAATACTTAGACATAAAGACTAACATTTTTGGATATTACTTTCCCTCAGAGATTACCAACAAGTTGTATTAAAAGGTAGGTATCTTCTGGCTAGAGAACGGATTCTAGGGATAGGAAAATAAATGCAAGCGTTCATGGTAAGATTAAGTGATTGGAAAGTCTCCATTTTGCTTAAATTATTGGTGAATTTTTCTTAACTATGTTATGGTAAAGTATTGAAAGACAGGATTCTTTCTTTATTGATAAACATGTTGAAAATGATAACCTAGATTATTGAATGTTTTCTAGAACAAACTCAAGGTGATAAAAATAAGGAGTTTTATATTAACAAATGCAAATGCATTTCTATTTTTGCACCCTCAGAAGAGTATTAACTTTTCTTTCTGTTGTTTCTGACCTAATACTTTGGATTTAAATATTGAATGATGTGCAATATGTCTTTTCAAAATAGTTAGCAATATTTTTTAATGAATTCCTCAGTGGCACAGTAAGTTTTCAAGTGTGTGTCATGGGCTGGAAGGCATTGCTTTAATTGAATATCCATGTTTTCTGATTATAATGGTTTGGAAATCAGAGCCAAATGAGAAGCATGTTATGCCCACTCAACTAAAAAATAATTGAGTCTCCTTTTCGAGGTTTACAGATAACCAAATCCACATGTATCAAACCTCTGTTGTGTACATGGTGCTGAACTCACATCAGTAAGGGAGTGGATGTTAAGGGATAGCTTCTGCTGTCAAGGGACTCAAAGTCTGTCTGAGGAAGAGAATACAGTACTGACTTCACTTAAAGCATTTGATTTGGCACAGAACATTAAGAATATGTTTGCTGAGGTCTGATAGTATGATAGATTATGCTCTGATCACAGTTGTTTAGGGCCAGGAAATAAAAAACTTCCTAAAGTATTTTAAAACAGTGTTTTAAGTAGATCAGGGACATATCATGGGATAGAAGAGAAGGATGATACTAGCAATCAGGAAAATAGGAAGTAGAGATGTATGCAGGAGTTCAGAAGAGAAGTATGAAGACAGGACTTTTTTTGTATGTGTGGAGTCTGGAGTGGGAATAAGAAGTGCAACCAAAACATTAATAATTGTTCAGTCCCTGAACAACCAAAGATAATGAGTCAGAGTCTTTGACTATAAGAAACTAATAATCTAAGTAATAGATATGTCATATGTAAAAATAGTTATCTTATAGTCTAAAAGGCTATAAAACATATGCTGTTTTTTTTTCTTGAGATATAATAACGAATCCTGTTACAACAATAAGCTTTGCATGGAGAATGAAATAAAAGCTCATGATGCAAAAAGTAGCTGCTTAAAGGCATTGTAGAGAAACCAAAAGAGTCAGGTTGTGAAAGGCTAAAGTCTTAATAAAAAGGAAAATAGGCCGGGTGCTGTGGCTCATGCCTGTAATCCCAGCACTTTGGGAGGCCAAGGCGGATGGATCACGAGGTTAGGAGATCGAGACCATCCTGGCCAACATGGTGAAACCCTGTCTCTACTAAAAATACAAAAATTAACTGGGCGTGGTGTCATATCCCTTTAGTCCCAGCCTCTCAGGAGGCTGAGGCCGGAGAATTCCTTGAACCCACAAGGCAGAGATTGCAGTGAGCCAGGATTGCGCCACTGCACTCTGGAGACAGAGTGAGACTCTGTAAAAAAAAAAAAAAAAAAAAAAAAAAGGAAAAGGAAAAGATATTGAGGTGAAATTGATATTCAGTAACACCTTCTGTTGAGGAATTTTCAGATTTCTAAACTTCATAAGGCAGAAAGCTTTGAAATCAAGGAGAATAAGCATTTTTAAAAATTGTTTTTTTTCTTGTCTGTAATTTTACAGTGCTGGGGAGACAAAAATAGGAGGTTAAGTCCTGAAAAGAAGGAGGGATCCCCTCAAAACTCTAGAACTTGTGAACCCAGAAGGGTAATGTTCTAGGAGAAAGGTTTCACAAATTTTGAAGCCCAGTCTCAAATCATCTTGATTCCTAATAAGACAAAGATGATCTGTCCTACTCAAATGGCCCGCTTGAAGAAAATATTATAATGTCATCCAGAGCTTTTAAGTCATCATACTCTGTATTTAAATTTCAATTTAGAAAAATTACCATGCATGCTAGGAGACAGGAACAAATTAACAAAATCCCAGAAAGAAAGAAATAACCGAAAGAAAGAGGTCCACAGATGATGAAATGCTAAAATTGAGATATTGAATTTTAAGGTATCTTTGAGTAATACTCTCAAGAAAAAAACTCTCTGGACTACTTCACACAAAATGGAATCAATAAATAGAATAACATCAATATTCTGGAGCTATAATAACTCAATAGAAGGTTTTTAACAGCATATATACATAGCTGAAAATAGAACTAATGAACTGGAAGATAGATCAGTAACAATTATTAAGACTCGTAGTCGGGTCTGAATTTATCCTCTTGCCTTAAATAACTGGAAAACCAGAAAAAATACATAAGACAACTATTTTCAGAGATTAGAAAATGGGTACCGAATCACGATCCCTGAGAGACAGTGGTGAGTGGGGAGGCTGAGATTGCTGCAGTTTACAGTGCAAAGTATGAGAGAGTTAAAAGCTGTCAAGAAAGAACTTCAGAAATCAGTATGGTCCAGTACAAACCTGTGCATGCATAAGGTAAAACTACATAAGCCTGACTAAAAAAAAAAAAAAAAAAAAAAAAAAAAAAAAAAAAAAAAAAAAAACAAATTCTAAGGACAAAAATTTGCTGAGAAATGTTAAGCCAAAATTGTTTTAGACCTCATAAAAGGATGTGAATTGTTAAAATTCCCATTAGCTAGCATAAAGTAACATTATTGAAATCATTGTGTTGAAATATGATGGGCTGAAATCCACTCTAAAATATAAATAAATGAAGTTTTAAAATGATCAAACTAGGTCACACATAACTTAACTGCCTTTTAGAACAACATCCAAAATACTTAAAGAGAATAAAACAAAATCCAGCACTCAATAATATAAAACTTATGGTATGTGTTATCAAATTGCTAGACATGAGAAGAAGCAAGCGATCTGGACAATATTAAAGAACCAAAAAGAATGACTAGAAAGAAAAAATATAAAATCTGAACCAAAACTTTCAGGATGGCATTAACATATTAGAGACTGAAGGAAAACAAAAGTCAGTGAACTTAATGGTGCAGCAATAGAAAGTACCCAATAATAGACAAAACAAAGAATAGACAAAACAAAATCAATGAGGGCTCAGTAACTTGTGAGACATTATAAAGTAGTCTAACATAAGTGCAATTGGATTTCTAGAATGAAAGAGAAACAGAAAAATATTTGAAAAAGTAATTACTAAAAATATTTCAAATTTGATTTAAGAAGATATAAATCCACATATTAAAACATGCAACAAACTTCAAGCAAGGTAAGTCTAATGAAAACCATGCCAATGAATGTCATCATCAAACTGCTGACAATCTGTGATGAAGCAACCAAAGAAAGATTATAGAAAAACAGTAAGAATTGTTATAAACTTAAAGAAGCCAAAAACAGTGGAATGATATATTAAAAATGCGATGAGAAAAAAAAAAACAAACTATCAACTTGTATGCCTATTAAAAGTGTCTTTCAAAAGCAAAAGAATATTTTTTTCAGGCAAGTGAAAGATGAGAGAATTCATCACCAGCAGACCTGCACTACACAACATGCAAAAGGACGTTTTTCAGGCAGAAAATGACAGACAACTAGAAAGTTGAATCTATAGAAAGCAATGAAGAGCCCTGGGAATAGTAAATAAATAAGTAATGAAACAGTCTTTTTTCTCATTTAAAATGTTTAAAAATATAATGGAGTTTTCAAAAGAAAAAAGTAATGACAATGTATTGGGTGCAAAAATGCATGCTAACAGTAGACAAATGAAAAGAGTAGAAATGGAAATATACACTTGTAAGAGTTTTAAGTTATTTAAAAAGTTGTAAAATATTGAAAGGAACACTCTGAAGTATGCATATTTTCAACCCTAGGGCAACCACTTTTCAAAAGAGGTATAGCTAATTTTCCAATAGTATAGACAAAATACTTTGCAAAATATTTTGCAAATAGTATAGACAAAATGAGATGATAAAACATAGTAAAACAAAAGTAACAAAAGAAATAGGGAATAAAAACAGATGTAACAAATAGAAAATAAAAAGCAAGATGTTACATTAAACCCAATCATATTGGTTTTCATATTAAATGTAAATGGCTAAACAACCCAAATGGAATGGATGGAGAGTTTGAATACATCTTTCTGATCATGTATAACAATAGTTCCAACACATTCCGGAGAAAATTCTGTAGGCTGAATTGAAGCATAGGCCATTTGTAAAAACTGAAGGGATCGGACTATCCCAAGTAGGATTTGGTTTCAGATTTGAAGTCCTGTCTGTGAATTATGCACAACATGTCAATGCAGTTTGTTGACTAGGTGACTTGTTCTTCCTATTATAACAGATTCACCTGCCTGTCTAGATAGGAGAATGGCTGACACAGAGAGGGCACTCAGTAAAGATTTGTTAAATAATTGAACAAATCTGGAAGAAGAATCATGCAATATGTCTTCTTGGGAAGGAAACAGAATGCTTTGAGGACATAAGTGGTGTTTTCATCTCTTCTTTCAGTATAAGACCTTGATTTGGGGTAGATAAGGATAATATACTAGTTTTCAAGAAAGAAAAACCTATAATTATTATTTTTGTGCTCCGTGGCTGACAGTTGCAGATGATTTGCCACCTGATAGGTGACAGAGTTCTGAGACATCAGGAAGAGTATATTTTGAAGTAGATTCAATAAGAATATAAAGTAACATTTGAAAAAGAATAATAATTTCAATCAAAATTGAAAGAAACTGGATACTACTCAGTTTAATAAAAGCAACATACATAGAATAATGAAGTCATGGAAGCAAGAATAAACTAGTTGTATGGTAAACTAGTAAAAACTATAAAACTGTGTCAAGAAAGTACCTAATATGGCCACGTGCAGTGGTGCATGCCTGTAATCCAAGTGATTTGGGAGGCAGAGGTGGGAGGATTTCTTGAGCCCAGGAGTTTGAGACCAGCCCGGGCAACATAGAGACACCTCATCTTTACAAAAAATTAAAAAAAAAAAAAAGAAAGTACCCAGTAATTCTAAGGAGAAAACAATACACATAAGTTACATATATACAAATGCACATACACACATATGTAATAATTAACCGTATTTTAAAAATAAATGTAAAATGCTAAAGAAAAAGCAATAACAGTCTTGGTATCACTGAAATTGATCAGACTATTTAATGATTAAGTAGATCACTGAAACTTGTTTACAAAAAAATCTAATTTGTAGTTTTTCATGGTGAGAGAGTATGCTTATCTATGTGTGTGTGAATCTACAGGTCTAAATGAAGGAAGTAAGTAGAAATTATTTGAGAGAGAAACAGAAGTGAAGCAGTTATCGGCATTTAATTTGACAGCCTGATCAGAAGGAAAGTGTGCTTTAAATTTTCCTATTATCAATAATAAGACTGGTCCAAAGGCAGAGGCAGTGATGAAGAACAGCACTATTTGTTACATACCAGTAGTCTAAAATACATTTGATGTGTTTTCACTCTCATAATTTCTCATAAAGGTAAGGAAGCAGTGTGATAAATTCTACTGTTTTGTACAAGAACTTGTACATAAAGTAGAAGTGATGTTAACCTTTTGAGAAAATAATATTTTTATGTTAGAATTTTAAATAGTTACATAAATGCATAGCCAAATATGATCACCATATAATTTCAGTCAGTAGATTTCAGAGTTCAGAGAAATATGGGTATAATTCCATGTTCAGGGACTCTTAAGATGAATATAGTTAGAAAATGATGGAGGGTTAAAAAAGGAATTTTGATTTATAATTTTAAAAAGCTGTAGTGAGAAAGGCAAGAGAGGTGGCACGCTACGAGTGTGCAGCTCCATGTGTTACCCACACCTGGAAAGCATATCGACGCAAGAGGTGGTATAAGGAGTTTAGAACCAAGAATGAGTTCAAATACATAACATATTTCTGAAAGCAATGCCAAAACTAGTACAAAAAATTATAATCTTCATAGAAAACTCATTTTAAAAAAGAGCCCTGGGGAGCAAAATTTAGGGCAAGTTAGGGCAAGAAGAGGAATAGGACCACTGCCTTTGGTAAAATGTTTTATGAACAACAACAAAAAATTTACTCAATTCCTGTGTTGCTTCGCTGTGCTCATTTAAGGAACAATTTATTTCTACAAAATAAATTACAGTTCATATATAAACTATAATTAATTAAGAACTAATTAAAGATGACTATTTCTATGGGGAGAGGGCTAGAAATCATGAAGAATGATAGAATTGAGTATGCTTAAATTAGAAAAGGTGAAATTTAAGGATACCATTATAGTTGTTTTCAATATTTTGAAGATCAGGCATGCAAAGATGTATTCTGTTCATAGTAAGCAATATAATATAGTAGACTGCCAAGTAGGCAGTCTCTGATTGTATAAAGGGCAGTGATTTATCAGTTGGAAAGGATTTTCAACTAAGCAAGTAAGGTCTTCTTCAGCAGAAGTCTTTCAGCAGACTCTTCAAAAGGCAGAAATGGATTTATTCCATGGAAGACAAGATGCCTGTTAAGATCTCTTTCATTTCTCCTGCTAGAGGATATTGTGAGGTTAGATGATATCACAGTGACAAGTCAGTGTGGGAAACAGAACTAAAGATAATGGTTTAATTAACTGGACTCAAAGGTCAAACACATGAAACTGAATGAGGGTCTGGGTAACCAATTCTATACTGCAATTTTCTGAATTGAGTAGCAGAAAGACAGAAACAAGGGAAAGACCAGCAGTGAGCAGAAGTCCAGGTGACTTCAAGAACTCTTGTTGAATTGAGACATTCAAGACATTCCTGACATTCAAGACATTCCTGTCTTCCTTCATAGGGTGGAAGAAGCATTAATGTTAATGCTTTTTTGGAAGGAAGTATGAAATGGATTGAAATATTTTACTTGGTCTAGAGACTGAGGCAAGAATTGGAGACTTACCTTTTGACATTCTCCAAGACAGATTCAATGAAAGTTACAATAAAATCAATAAACTTAGAGCTAATCAAATAAATATAACATACAACTTTTGCAAGTCATGTATGCTATAGTAATGCCTAAAGAACCCAGTTTTATCGTACGTATTCTAATAGCTAACATTTATTGAGTTCTTGTGTATATTTTGTGTGTATTAAACTATTTACATGTGTGTATTAAACTATTTACAAACATGAGATACTCTCATAATTGTATCTTTTATTAACTCCATGAAATAGAAACAATTACCATCATAATTTTACAAATAAGGAAACTTCAACTTAAAGAGATCAAGTAATTTATCTAAGAGCAGTGCCCCAGAGTATTATAAACAGGATTTATGTCTCAGTTTGTCTGATACCACAGAGCCTTCATCTTTAACCTGTAGGTGATAATGGTGTTTTATTACTGATCTGGTTGGAAATCAAACAACTCTGAATTGTAGCTCTGGGAAACAAAGAAATGGAAACCTACTCAAGACGGCCTGTGTGCCTTTTAGGAGGTTGGCAGTCAAATGTGGCACCAAACTCTGGATCCAATCAAATGTTTGGTACTGTCCAACCTTCCATATGGTTGGGAGGTCTGGATCTGTCACAGATGTCGCAGGCAGCTTCCCGCATCACCTGCAAGACATATGTGACATAAATGGGAAAGCAGGATTACTAAAAGTGTGCCCCCAGCTGGGCCTATAACTGAAGTGAAGATCAGCACAGCAGCAAGCATGGGAACTGGGCAAACCTGGGGGATGGTTCACTTTAAGGCCCTGAGTCAGCTGCTCAACAGTGAGCCGAAATGGGGGCATTGTGAGTAGGAGTAGGCAGGGCTGGCAAAAGAAAGGCTCCAAGGACACATTGAATCACAACTTCTAACAATGTGGCATGGCTGTGCAAACAACATCAGACAGGCCAAACTTACATGCAAAAAATCAAAGACTGAGTGACTCTTTTTGGGCAAATGTGTCTGGCAGCCTACAAGGAGGAAAGGCAGGGCTGCAAGTACAATATGCTCTACAGACAGAGGAGAGAGTCCCAGCCCAAAGACAGCTTCCATGTGTATGAAGTGTGGAAAATCTGAGACATGCACTGGGCTCTTCAGCCACATTCTCACCCTTGGAAAGCAATCAGCCAGCAGAAAAATCTCCAATTTAAATGACAGCAAAATGTATGCTTGGAGTTATCTGACCAAATTAGCAACTGAGATATTCTAGGGACTTAATTTGCACATTGAGTTTTAATAGTATTATATTTGTATAGCAGATTATATAACCAAAAATGTTAATGGGAAAATGATTTTATTTGACTGGGAAATTGGCACCCCGACTAATTGTCTGAAAAGAAGCCAATTTTAAAATTCAGATGCTATTTGAATGAACTGGTATTGGCTGAATTAGGATTTATTGTGTAAAATATGCAGTTTTTAAAAATAGTCTAAGGAAAGAAAAAAGGACTCAATGAACGAAGTTTGCATACTTCACTATGTTCTGGGATAGGTTTTGCAATGGTACAAACAAGATGATCATAAAGAATATTGGGGTTGGAGTAGGGGTGGAGGAAGATGAAAAAGTGACCTGAAATGAACATATGTTATGAATGTGTATGTGGTCAGAGTAAATAGGATGGCTTGTCATCTGTCTATAATTTAGCCAGATAGCAACTCTTTACTAAAATATTTGATTACCTTTTTATAAATAACTTGGAGTTTCATGTGCCTATTTCATATAGATTAGGATAAAGTGCCATACATATTTAGGAATGACCATGTTTTTGGTATGCTATTTGTAGCACTTAACACATTAAGAAAATTGTAAGCTTGCAATTAACTCTGGCAATAATTTTTTTAATGAAATGTATTAGCTGCAACTGGCTAAGGCTAAATAAGAAATTAGATTGTGCGACAATCATAGGAGAAAGCTTTGCGAGTAATACACTTTATTCTGTTGAAAAGTCTTTTTTCTTAGTCAATTGAAATGGCCTTATTGTTCTGGCTACCACCTCCTCCTCCTGAAGAAGCTTAGATCTTCTAAATAACAGGTGGAAATGCACTTTTCATTTATTACTTGCCTTCAGGATGTGGAAAGCACAAGGTTTCCTTAGAAAACCAGGCCTTTTCCTCTCCACCCCACCCCCTACCAGCCCTACACTTTAAGACAACATCTTCAAGTTGCCATAGACCAACTGTGAGTGTTAAATGAATATCTTTGACAGGAGCTAAGTCTTTTGGGCATTGAAATAAGGTTTTCCTCCTCTCTTGGCATGTGAAGATTGAGAGTGTGCTTTGACACCAGTAGCAGAGGATGTGAGCAAAGCAACTTTCAGAGCATCAGAAGTGTCAGCAAAAGGAAAAATCAGCACGAGTAGAAAGCATCAAGGTAATTTTCCCACCTGTAGTATTCCATGAAGTCAGTCAGCTCATCGCCACTTTTGTCTGACGGAACCTCCCTCTCTATTGTTAAATGCCACATAAACTATCTGTCAGCCTCTAGGGCAGTTCACTTCTCTTACACAGAAAGAAACACAAAGGTACAAACAAAAGCAGCAACATATTGAGCTAAAATAAAAGTTAAAAAATAGTATTTCATACTTCATTCATAAGTATATATATTGGGCAAATTTCCCTGGAATATCATATAGCCAGAATACCTACTATGTTTGATTCCATTTCTTCAAGAGTTGAAACAATCTATTCCTGTGTGGAGAAGGGTTTTCTCCTATTTATCTGGTGCTTTTATTTTAGATTTGGAACCAAAAACTATGATTATATTTCTGCATTGTGAATGTATTAAATATTTCATTGTTGATGCTAAAGTTTCTTAAACATATTAATATATAAGTATACCTATCATAAGTTGAAAGCTGCTGAATTTTTTCAAATAGTACACATCCATGTATCTAGTACCTAGATTAAGGAACAGAAAATTCCTCGTGCTAAGTTTTTCAATAGTTGCATTTTCCAAATGCTTTCATTTCTGTGGCTTTTCCATTTTTGGAAAAAAAAAATGTTACCACATTAGAGTGGCAACACCTGCATTCAAACATCTATTTCCTCAATATATTCCCTAATAGCATCATCAAATAATTTTCATTAATGTTTAATTCATTGCACATAGCAACCTGTATAACTATAGGAAAGGACATAAATTAGCATTACACAGTATGAACATTTGCTACATGGCAAAACTGTTCCTTTTGGCAAACATTTTGCATTTTTAAAGCCACAAGCACCCTGCTGAACAGAACTCCAAACAGAGGAGTAGCAAAATGGGAGGAAGGTGCTGTGACTAAATGAAGGAAGGCTGAGGGGTTAAAATCATTGCTGGGTGATTTCACCACTACTGCCCCATATTCATACTCTCGGTAAATGAATGAGGAGAGCCCCATGTGGGATTACAAACTTGCTGGAAATGGATGAGAAACCTTCTGCTCTGCTGGAGTTTGTAAGTAGTTTCTAAGGGCTGATTTCTGCACAAGTGAAATTGATTGGATTGTTTTATTTTTCTTCTGGCAAGAAATGTTTTTCATCTCTGCATATTCCTCTCCCTGTTTTCTTGGGTTGGCTTGACGACAAAACCTTCTGCAAGACCCAGAAACAAGTCATCTCTTCTGTGAAGCCTTCTTGATTACACTGCCTCGGTCCCTGCCCCTTCGTGGATTATGTGGCATTATCCTCCCTAATAACTTGTACAATACCTTAAAGCTTCTCATAGTAAACTCTCTCAGTCTCTGCTACTCACTCATTCCCTAGGTTGTGAGCTTCTAGAGGACACAACTTGTGTCTTTTCAACTTTGTGTGTCACCGTCCTGGTTGCTTTACTTCTAATTCCACTGCTTCTAACCTAGATGTAAATAGAAACTCAGTTCCAGGTATGAACGGCCATAGGCAGATGACTTACTTGTGAGGGTTAGACCACCATAGGCCATCATCATCTGGAGTTCCCTCCTGTTAGCAAAGTTGTTTCTTCAGGCTGACCTACTAATTGTTTACCCGCAACCCACTTCTGAGCTGGGGATGAGTGACCACCTGCCTAGATTTTCTTGTTAAGCATCATAATGAAAGAAAAGAGACAGCGTTTGCTATTAAAGTATTTTCTTAAAAAATGGTATTCTAGAAAAAATAATTGTCTTTCTCTTGCAAGGAAAGAGGAAAATAAAAGCCCATGCCCCATAATCAACAAACATTTAATTGACCAACACTTCCTTTTCACTTACTTCCCTTTTTAAAAATAAGAAGTAGGTAACAAGGATAACACAAACAGTAATCTCTTCTAACCCTGTTAATGTTGATGAAATAAAAGGAAAAGAAAGGAAATAGCTGAAATCTGTTGTCCTTCCTTGGAGTTTGGGGTGGCCTCCATCTTTTTCTCCCCTTTCTTGAAGTCAGTCAGGGGTGCTTTTGCCTTTCTTTCTACAGCCTACCTTTTAAAGCCTTATTTTCTAGAGAATGGACATACACGTGTGATAATCATGGTTTTTCCTCTGAATGGTGTATTACAATTTGATTAGTAAATCATATATATATATATATTTTTTTTTTACTGCTTGGAGATACTGTAAAAAAAATTCAATGCAATTGGAATATATTCAAATGAATATATATTGAGGCATTGAAAGCATTGAGTTATCAATACTAGAAGTGTTATACACCAGTCAGACTGCCTAGGTTTAATTCGGGCTTCTGGTTAAAATGCAATTGCTTTTGGGCAAGTTATTTAACCTTTCATCTGAATAATTGGGATAATAAAATACATCTCTTAAGTTGTGAGAATTAGATATGTCAGTATATTTAAAGCTCTTATAACAGTGTATAGAACATGATAAATGTTCCATAAATATTCCCTATTATGTAATAATAACTATTTTATTATGTATGATATGCTAGTACTACTACTAAATAATTAAATCAAAAAGGACAAGAGATATCAAAATGAAACATTTGAGTGTAGTGTGTAAGAATGGATATGCCTGTTAACAGCTAGGTCTTTCATGTTCTTGAATCATTTTAAGCAAAAAAGATTTTCTTTATTCAATAATCATTAATAGCGACTCTCAGGGAGAACAGAATTCCTATATTGTTCTTTGTTACTCTCCTTTCATATAGCAGCTATATTTAATAGCTACTCTGTTATTAAGTGTATTTTAAACAGCTATTATGTAAGTGGCCTATATGAAAGAGTTTTATTCAACCAAATTTTGTGCCCTTTAGTAAAATATTTTTATATAATAATTAATAAAAGTTCTATTTGTTGATAACTTTTAGAAATAGGCTTTGTAACACAGTGAAAATATGCTAACATAATCAAGATCATGTCTCTTAAAAAAAAAACCCAAAAACTTAAATAAGGTTTAAGATCCTTGTTCTCAGAATTGGGGAGCTTAAAAATAATTTTGGCAACATTTGTGGTATGGTGGTTTTGGCTACCATGTTTTCCCCATTTTGTTGCCTGAAATGCCTTTCCTCAAAGTTTTCAGATTTGGTGATTTGCTTTCTGAATAGAAATATGAGGATCTTCCATCAAAAAGATTCAGTGCAATTCTTTTATCAGAGTGTGAGTTGCTAGCTACAAGAAACAGATGCCTTTTTTTTTTTTTTGCATTGCACCATTTACAAAATGTACTCATACCAAACAATAAAAAAAAAAATCCCTCAGATAAGCCTCGGATAAACCATATAGAAAGATGAATAACACAGAGATTATAAGTTGGTTTAGAATGCAAAGATATATAACGAATATCAAAGAAGCATCAATTCCTGGTATGGAAATAATGGCATTAAGCAAACTTACTCCTTTTCCTTTCAGTAGGTTAAAAATGGACACATTGTAATTAAAATTATTTGAAATGGAAAACGAACTTAAATCTTCTGTCCTAAAAGTTGACTATGAGTTTTTCTATGAATACTAGTTTTCACCGTCTCGAAAACTTTCACATTAAGAGCATTTGAAAGCAAATAAACAGTAATTATTATTGACCTTTTTATAATGGTCAGAATCTGGAAGTAATAAACTCTGTTTAAATCTTTATAGGAACTGAAGTAACTAAGGAGTTTCATCCTAATTAGGATGTTTTCGTTGTGTAGTTATATATGTTGATTCTGAAAACATTGATCTTGCCGAAAGAAAGGAAAAGAATGGTAGAGATGCAGGCAGACCGAAGCAACAGAGCAACACATTTCCATAACCAATAATCTTTCATAGATATATTGGTTCTGATAGGAGTCCAGATAGATGCCTGAAAAGATTGAATCAAATTGGGCCAGTTTAAAGTGGGGAGTGGGTATCACTGCAAGTTGGACTAGATCATTATGGTTGATGACAAGTTACTGTTATTTTGACTGAGAATATCATTATGTAATATATTTCTTAAATTGTTGAGCCTTTTATTTAACTTTCATCAGTTGCAAACTTGGGGGGTAGTTATGCTTGCTTTTGGTCATTGCTAAAACTCTTACTGTTTCTCTGGGAACCACATTCTCTGTGCTTTTTCGCCTTCCCTGTTCTGCCTCCCCTTTTCTTGAAGTGTTTCTTTTGTTTGTCTCCATTACACCAGCACGCAGGGACACAGTGTTTCTGCACAGTGGGAGTTGGCAATCTCCGAAGAGCCTTTCCAGCATTGCTTTTTAGAATGAAATCATTACAATCTTCAATAGCTACTTGGATTTAAAAAAAAGGAAAGAAAGAAACTAGCACATTATTATTCTCAAAACCATCTCAATGTAAAAAGAGGCTATTTGCTTGGTCCTCCTCAACTCCCCCTTCCCCCATCCTCCTGCAATCCTTGCTCATCTTGCTCCTTTTCTCTCTGGATATGTTTCCTTCACACCTAAGTTTCGTTTGCATGGTCCTGATTCACTAATTCTATTCAAACCGAGTATACAAATGCATTTTTTTTCTGTTGGTTTTGAATATTTTTACACTGCTTATGCAAAGGAGTATAGTCAGATGTATCTTGCATTCGTTGATACTTGAATTATTACCTTCGAGAATGTGAAATATCCTGGTACTGACCCATGGTAATTTTTCAAACCCAGGAGTTATTAGCATAAGTTTAGTTGATGGGAAAGTTGTTTTAGTAATGGCCTGCAACTAATTTTTAAGTAAGTGAGAATTCTTGTTTATCGTTACTCATGTATCAAACACTCCTACCCTGTGCTTTTCTCCAGGTCCTGAGTGCTTGCTTTTCATCAGTAGTAACATTTGTTTTATACACATGCCCAGGAGTGACCCTAGGTGCACAGTGGAAACTCAGGGCATGAGGAGCTGTTTGCAATGCCTTCACCCTGTGAAAGGGATTAGTGTATGCCAACATGTAATATTTCCAACAGAGGTTTGTATGGTGTCATCATACGATTTATTTGTTCTCTTCGCTGAGCATAACTATAAATAATGAAAGGGAATGGCATGAAAACAAAGGAGAGTAATTTATGTACTTTATCAAACAAGCACAACCAATTTATATCCTATATGCTATCCAGATGTATGTATATTAAAATAAAATCAAAATAATATGTTTTCATTGTTAACTAAATGTAAAAAATGCACTAAAAAGAAACTATAACCAACATGTAATACTTTGTTATTGATGTTTCAGATTTTTATATCTTTTAAAATAAGTGCTCCACAAAATAGGATAGAGTATATGTGGTCTTACTTGAAGCTACAGTGTTCCCTGGACATGCCATAGAGTTTTCCCAGAAGATGTCAGTAAAGCTACTCCATCCTTCCATCTCTAGTCATCGAGCTTCAAACAAAATAACCAGTAAAGAGTTAGTAGTTTTTTTGTTTTTGCTCACATTGTTTCTTATCTCTAACATACTTTGATCTTTTCATCAGATTAGAAATAATTGGTGAAATTTATATGCTCTAAAGTCAAGTAAATTATTAGAATTTAATCCTATTTCTTAGATTCATATAGTTTTATCTGATAGGAACAAACACAAGTTTACCTAAAACCAGGCTCTTAGACTATATCTCACCAACATTTTCCTTTTCAAAATTCTGTCTATAATTCTAGGAATAGTTAAATGACATTTTTAGCTTTTTTGTGTTGTCTTGGACATATTTCTGCCTTGTTTTGCAATCCTATGGCCCAGTGTTTGTCCATTTTTCATGGAGCAAACTAAGTTTCCTCTTGCATTATAAGCATTTGTGTAGCATCTCCTCTCTCCTATTAGTTCTAAATTAACACGATGTGTCCTTTTTTATTTCAAGCTCCTCCAAACTCCTTCCTTAGTACTTTGCACACTGATACTTGTTGAATATGTAACTGAGAAACAGAAAATAACTATGATTTAGTATCTCTTCTGTGTGGCACTTAACTTCCTATGTGTGTATATCTATTAGGAAAAAAAAGCAATCGTGGTATTTATAATAAAAGACTGATATGGGCATAAATCAGTATTTATTATTTTCAGGTCCATAAATACATATATTTACATTAATATGGAAGCATTACAGGTAAAGTTATATTATTAAAATAAAAAATCATGAAAAATATAGTCATAGATTGCCTTTCTCATGTCCTGCCAATAGGACTATAATGTAAAATAGAGTGAATAGTTCAACTTTAATATCATATCTGCAAATTACAGCTTTTCCAAATGTACCAGTTGCTCAAAAGGTTATGAATGATGTCATTTGCACCCATATAGGGAAAGGCTCTTGCCTGACTTTTCAGATCTATTTACAGAGATCCAAAATGTTCTGCCTATTTGTTTATCTAAAATATGTTCCTTCATGAATGCCAGAAAGGAATTGCTACTGTAATCCCAGGTATCAATTTGCTTCCTGTAGGATATTGCCTTATGATCCCTGCTAGGTCTCCTTTTATTTTTTTATAATCCCAAACCCTAGAGGCATCATTTCAGCCTAAGTCAGTGATTTAGAGGCTCTCATGCTTTTATTTATAAATGTGTATGCCATAAAAGTTACATAGTCCAGAATATAATGAAAACTGGTAGCAAAATTTTGCTTTGAAAATCACAAGCATGTCCTAGTAAATACAGCTTCTGCCCAGCTGCATATTTTCTTGATACTAGAGTACCTGCCTGATTGTACATGTTTGCACTAGGTTCACATCCATGTTAGCATGTGGGAATCTAATTTTTATGGGTCATATAATACATTCAGCATATTGGTTAATGAGCTTCCAACCATCTCAGTCATTCTTTTTGGGCAAATTGCAGGCCAAATATAAGAACTGAAATGGCTGCCTAAGGGGTGGGCATATAGTATATGCCATGACTTTTCTCTTCTTGGGTCATTTAGGAGAAAAGTAGTAAGTTGTGAGGAAGAATGCAATTAACTAACTTTTGTTAAGGGCCCAGATCATTACTAGGTGCTTTCCATGTATTATCTCATTTCTATGTCCAGGTAAATTCATGTAGCAGCTAATAGGAGCCAAATCAAAAATTGAATGCTGGTCTGCCTGACTTATTTGCCTGATTAGGAGAGTTAATCCTGAAGTCGCTTTGGTCAGTAGCATCCAGGAGATGGAGAAAGGGCTTTGACTATTTAGAGTTAGAATCTACTCTGCAGTTACTATTTGATTTGCAAATGAGCAAATGGAAACCGCCCAAGAAACAAAAGGAGAGTTTCATGGAGGGAGGGAAAGAAGGAAGGAAGGAAGAAAGAAAAGAAGGAGAAAGGAAGAAACAAAGAAAAGAGGAAAGGAAAAGGAGGAAAAGGGAAGGAGGAAGGTAAAGAATCACAATAAATTATTTAAAATGTACTTTTTGGTTAAAGATAGGTTAAATAAGACCTACTGTTTTTGATTTAAATATATTAATTTCAATTGAAGTACTCATGCTGACATAATAAAAGTCTTTTAAGGTAATGAGTCATTATTTTAAAGGTCACCAATTAAATTCCTTCTCCTGAATAATTTTCCACCTGCCATTCTGCAGGTGGACAGCCCCACATGCATAGCATCATCTACTTGCTCTGTAGTCTTTGATGGTGCCAGGCATTTAGGTGGAAACAAACATACTTTCAAGACCCAAGATCTGTGGCTAAACCTTGTCACTCAGAGATATTTAGATATATTTGGCATTCAAAGTAAGTTTTCTTTTTCTCAGTTTTCATCTGATTCTAGGATAAGTCCCAGAAAAATTGGCAGCAGATGATGAAAATAAACTGTTTTCTATCCTATGTTGGGGGTCTGAATTTTGCATTTTATTCACATATATGCTTTTAGGGCAATTTTTGTTTTTTACTATTTACTGTACTTCATTCTCTTATACTGATTTTGCTACACTGATAAGCAGGACCCAGAGCTGAACCTGGCAGGGCAGTGATCCCGGAAGTCTTGAAGAGTGAGGGGCCAAGCCAGAACATGCCTACCGGCCTCAGTGAGTAGAACCCAGCTGGTGCAGATGGAGAGAAAAGAGCTCTGGAAGGAGAACTTCAATCAAAAAGCCAGCTTAGTTCTGAAGTTAAAAGTAATCCTGGGTTTTGTGGGTCCTGAAGCTTATAAAATATGGGAGGGGTAGTCTTGTTTGGGAGAAACAAACAAACAAACATAAAAATTGTAACATTTTCAACATAACTATAAAGAAAGACTTTGTGGGCAAATTGCTAGGTCCCACTCAGGGCCATGGAAGGGGTCTGCGCAAAGGAGGGCCCCTGAAGCTTAAGCTTTTCCTAAAGTTGCCTTTGAATGAAGGCCAGTCTCTAGAGATTAGGCATAGGATGCATCTAGCTGTAATAGCCAAAGGACCTGAGACCAGAAGTCAGAAGAAGAAGGTTCAAGCAGAGACTGGAAGGGGCAGATTGTGGAAAGATAAGATGTTAAGTTAGAGAAGACAATAACAATGTCTATAGTTTACCCCTAGTCTTCTGTGGTGGGGGAGGTCGCTATTTAGGATGTCATTCTGTGTGAGACAACAAGCGTGATCATGACCCTGAAAATAAATGTTTCAACCAAGTACACATGGACATAAAAATAGGAAGAGGAGATGCTTGGGACTACTAGAGGGGGTAGGCAGGGCAGGGGATGTGGCTGAAAAACTACCTTGAAATTATGAAAAATAAAAATAAAAAATAACAAACAAACAAAAAACTTAGCATTAACCAACAATGGAAAATCATGGTTTGAATGAGTACTTTATGACTGACCTTTTTCACTCAAAGCATATCTGAACTCTGAGGTTTGGATAAAACAAAGAAATAAAGTTTTCGTTATTTCCCCATAGGAGCTTGAAATATGTAGCAACACTGAGTGGAAAAAAAAATGTACTAGTAGTTTTCTAACAGCTTGTACCTTACCTAATATTAACCCGCTGGGCATATTGGAACTGTAAGGAATCTGGACGCAATAGTAAGCTTTGGTTGAAAAAAATGCACCGATCAATAGCTTGCATTACTGTAAAAATCCTTCTGGGCTTAAAATTTTATTTTCTTGTATTATGATAGAAACCCTGAAGAGCAAGAATGAGGGCTAATCAAAGAAATAGTAGAAAACAGCATATATGTCCCAATACATGACGGTCTTTATCAAGAGCATTATGGTTTCCACACGGAAAGCTATACAGTAGTGGAATTTTTTTTTTTTTTGTCTTAAGTCTCCATGGTGCTATTTCAGGGTGCTTTTTACAAAGATCTTTCTAGCAACCAAGTAAGCTCAACAACATATCTTAAAATAGAAAAATAATTATTCCCATAGTTGTGTATATATGTACACACACATACCTATGTGTATGGTACTATTTGTTTCTCTTTTAATGTTCTACTTGAACACTTAGGAATTAATCATTTGATTTTTTCCTGGAATATAACTTTTACTTGTATTCTTTATGTCATTGGCTGGTGTTGTATATGTATCTACGAAAATTATTTTTATCATAAAATGGATATATCACTGGATAAACATAAAATATAAGGAAACTAATTACATAGAGCCACACTGTAGCTGTTTGGTTTTAGAATAGTTTGGTATGTGAAATATGTAAACATATGATTAATATTATGCATTTGCAGCCTGTTTTATTGAAGAATGCAATTTATTTGCTTCTTTTTATTTCTCTTCTCCAGGAGAAGGAAGTTGATAGGAGTTGACTGGAGTCTTAGAGAATAGTAGAATTAAGGAAGTTAAATCAGGGTATAGGGAAGAGAATGGTACATGAGGCTTAACTCATGAAGGGGAGGGAAAAAGTAGCTGTAGAATGCAAGTCCAGAATTAGATGTGCACAAGGAACTCACAGATTCAACGGTCTCTGCATGTGAGGAGGCAGATCTCATTAGGAGAAACTCCTCCCCCCTGAGAGATCATACCTTTCATTTTTCTTCCTTAGTCAACCTGTGGCAATGATTGCAGTTAAAGCAATAATTTAAAAATGCAGACCTAAAACCTAACCCATCTATTTCCCTTTTAAACCCCTTTGTTGACTCCTTTTGATCTATGGTACATTTTGAACCTCTTAGAATGGCCTTACCTGGCACTTGTATCCAGTCTCCAGACTCAGGTCCCACTAATATGTCTCATGCCTTATATTCTGGCATAAAAATCTGGTTGTTGTTTCCTGACCATCCTGCGTACCTGTCTTGGGGATCTTCTCTCTGGCTAGATGCTTTCTTCACCTTTTCCTGGCCAAATTAAACTCATAAGATTCAGCTAGAACATCACCTATTCCAGGGAATCCTTTCCTGAAAACCTCCAGGCCTAACAGCATATGTAAATCACTATATTCCCAGAACACTTGAAAGGATGTCAAAATTAGATTACATTGTATATTTATTATTATTCTCTTGAAGACAGAGACCATATTAAACTTCCCTATAAGATTCTGACCAGTTCTATTGTTTGTGTACTAATAGTTTTAACTGGGAAGGGTGGCAAATAAATTGTGGAGTGCGTTGAACTTCATACAGGCAAAAATTTAGGAACATACAAGTATCTCAATTGAAAGGATTATTTTTATATAAGATAATTTTATTTATATTCAGAAAGATGCTTGTGTTTACTTGTTTGGGGACTTTCTATACCAGGCAAGCCCTTTTACATGTGTGAAGTGAGACTGCAGGTGAAGCCATCTGGCAGATCATATCACATATTCGGTGTTCCTAGTAGGATGGATAAAAGGTCTTTAAATAAAATTTCAAACCTATCTAAATTAGGACTGGATGCATGATTCTGAATGTAATTGATTTGGCAATATATGCCACCAAACCTCAAGAAGGAGACACATACTTGTTTGAGCGTAAAAATTGATGACATTGAGCTGGAAAACTATTTAACACACAAAAATAGCTAAACAAGATTTCTCAAGCTCTAGGAAGTGATTCAGTGTAAACATAGACTGGTTTGGGGAAAAGAGGGTAAAACAGCATCTGTGTTTTGTAGTCCGTAACAACTATACCCAAGCATCAGTTCATGCTTCTGAGAACTTTTTCACTGTTTTCCCTACATCAAATAAGTTTGAACCCGATTTATATGAGATTCTGCACCCAAATCTAAATAATTAGAAATAAACTTTATCACTTTACAGATTGATGGTAAAACAGGGGAAATACCTAATTTCTCAAAGAAAATAAGAGACTGATAAGAACCAAACAACCTATTTCTTAATAACATGATCTGGAAATGAAATGATTGTTTGTGATGATTCAAATGAAATGTAACAGCAGACTGGATGAAAATTTCATTTTATTAGATAGTAGCATTGTAATTATTTTTTAATTACCACATCTGAGTTAGAACAAAAAGCTTGATAGTGTTTGGAATCATAATTTAAGGTCAAATAGATGCATTTAAAAACATTCTAATTTAAATTTGTCAGCATAAGATCCATGAGGGGAAAACAAAAAAAAAACAAAAACAAAAAAACCTAAGAATTTGGGGAAATGGTGCAATGCTTTAGCTGGATTATGGTGTAGAATGAGGTCTGTTTGGTGACAGTCAATATACTGCTATTAAGTATGAACTAACCTGGTGGCCCACAACATGTGCATGGTGTCTGCTTTTAAGAATTCTTTTTTTTTTTTTTTTTGAGACGGAGTCTCGCTGTGTTGCCCAGGCTGGAGTGCAGTGGCGCGATCTCGGCTAACAGCAAGCTCCGCCTCCCAGGTTCACGCCATTCTCCTGCCTCAGCCTCCGGAGTAGCTGGGACTACAGGCGTCCGCTACCACGCCTGGCTAATTTTTTGTATTTTTTGTAGAGACGGAGTTTCACCGTGTTAGCCAGGATGGTCTCGATCTCCTGACCTCGTGATCCGCCAGCCTCCGCCTCCCAAAGTGCTGAGATTACAGGCATGAGCCACCTGCGTTTAAGAATTCTAATGAGAATGTCAGCAGATACTCAGGTGGTCATTGAATTTGCTACTTTATTTGTTTCTTTATAGGAAGTTCACAGTTGTTTATGTCACCACTGCATTCATGGAAGATTTGGGGATAGAAATCACATGACTTTTCCAATATGTATAGTAAAGTCTTTAATTAACTGAATAGGGCCTTAAAATAAAAGCCCTTTCTTAGCTTCCCTTGCAGCAATATTGAATTTCCTTATTGGTTGAATGTTTACTAGAATATTCCTTTGGTTTTCAGCTTTCATATAATATGTTCATTTTTTCTTATAAATTATAGTGATTAAGAACATTCTGATGCTAGCCATTATGCTAGAGATAAACCTTTGTTGTACCTTACATTATACACAAATGTAAAATTGCATTGAATTTCCCCAGAGATTTACCTTCAATAAGTCCATAACATTGTATTTGTTTTGTTTTAATTCCTTTTTCTTAGATCTTGAGTGTGCCTTAAAATTCCATTTCATGGAGAACTGTGCGTGGTTGAATTTTGATTGATTACTCAATTAACTGATGTATTGGTAGAGTGATTAAGAAAGAAGACTTTGGGATCAGACCAACCTGGTTTTGAATTCAAGCTCAGCAACTTACTAGGTGAGTAACCTCTAAACCCACATTAAGCCTTTTTTCTATCCATAAAATGGAGATACTAACATTGCTTGTCTTGTTTGGCTGTTATGATGACAAAATCAGAAAATATGAATAAAACCTTTTGAATTATGCCTGATGCATACTAATCTTAATGTCAAATATTACAGTTTCTACATGCCAAGGTAAGTGGATTTATGAATTATATTACCCATTTAAATGAACCCCTATGAAAGGAATAAGTGACTTGAAAAGATTTTTGCTAAGAAAAGGCAAATTAAATATAATGCTAATAATGCAGGAACATAGTACAAAAAAGGATACAGGCAGAGTGGATGTTTTATTCTTTGTCACACTTCATACAGTATAAAAACAATGATGGTCTATTAGGTTTCACAAGAAGTTGGCCAAAAAGGTTAGACATTATTAAGAACTCATTCTGATGCAGGATTTACATCCACTATCCTAAAGGTAAACTTCATGTTATTTGGGGCCTTGAGAACTCAGCTAATGATAGTATGATGCCATCACAATGAACACATTTTAAAAGTAACCATCCAGATTATGAATACAAAACTCTACCACTTTCTTAGCTATTTTATAATATTGCCATACTCATATGATAATTTATTATTTTTGAACTTAATGACTAGTATTTAGAAACTTTCTTTGAGGTTTCTCAATAACTGTGGCAGAGCATAATTTTTGTTTTGTTTTGTTCTGGATAATCTACCAGCCACATACCACTGCCCTTTCTCATGCCACTGCCCTTTCTCATGCCACCCCTACTGTAAATTCTGGAAAGCCTAGTATGCTCTTTCTCAGCTTCCCTTGCAGCAATAGGGGAGCCGTAAGTTCTCATTATATCCATCCAATGAGGCATGAGGAAAAGTCTGCTGGGCGAGCATCTAGTGATACTTTCTTCCTGACCCAGGTGTGGCTAGTGCTGTCCTTCCTTGTTCATCGCATCTTTGAATATAGTTTTATTATGCAGAGTTGTGGCAGCAATCTTACAACCAAGAGACCAAAAAAAAAAAAAAAAGTCTAAGCAGTGCAGAAAGGTGGAGCAAACCTGGTCCTTCTGACACTGCTGAGCACCAGCCATGGACCACCTCCCTCTAGAACATGACTGTGCTGCTCAAGCCAATGTGAGTCAGGTGTTCCTTTTAGTTAGTCTGTAGGACTTTTGTAATATGAGCTCATTCATTTTAACCATTTCTTTTATTATTTACACCACACCCTGTTTCCCAAAAATAGTTGAAATGATGGGTAATACAGGAAAAATGGGAATAAAATAGATAAATTTGGTTTTCTAAAGCTTAGTATCCACAAAGATAAGCTCTAATAGTTTCTCAGGGGAAGCATAGATTTTTTTGAGTACTGATTTCTAAATGACATTTCCTATGTGAATCTTGATATATGAAGAACATCAGATGATGCAGGGTGTAACCTCTTCTGCAACCTTGCTATGTGAACTGCAATTTTATTTATAGGAATTTTATGGAGTTGCTTTGTTGTATGCATCCTTCTATAGAGTGGATCGGGGCATCAATACACAACTCAGTGACATCAATTTTGTGTGGGGCCAGTAAATGCAATATATCATACCCTCTTGTGGAACGTTCTGATTCAAAGCAGAAGTTACAATTTATAAGAGAGAGAATGGCCTTCAGTTTTGGGGGTTTCTTTTTCCCCAAGCATTACAGTTCACACAGTTTAGATTTTGATGGGCATACAAGATCTGAGAGATCAACATTCTACTCTTGGATGAAAGCCCAGGGAGGAAGTCTTTTGTATTTCTGGTTGAGGGCAGATTCATATGTTTAAGAAGCAGTAAAACTGCTCCTGTGTTTGGTACCCTATATGCAATACTTGGGGCATATAATAAATACTCATCACTGGATAGAGAACCATCACACTTTGCCTGAAGGTGGCCTTGTGGGCACATGTTTTCTTATGAGGCAATACTGGATCCCTTTGTAACACATGAGCTAGTGACAAATTAGGCTTCAAAGTTTTAGCCTATAGGAAATAGTAAAGATAATTTTGACCTAGAAATACTTAAAGCCACTGTTGCCACTTACCCATCATAACTATAGGACAAAAACAAAAACATAGTACAGTGCCATCACAATTAATGCATTATTAACACATACATACACATACATACAGGCACAAACAAAAATTCCTTATGTTATATTCTCATATTTTATCTGGTTTTGAGCAACATGGCCTTTGTCTGAATCCACTAGGATGAATTCCTTGCAAAGTAAACTTTTAAAAAATTTAGATATTCCCTGTCAGATAAAATAATTTTAGCATTAAAATATTTAATATGAAGTCATGCCTTCTGATAGTGTTTCATTGGACAACCTCTGCTTTGTGACAATTAAATTTTACAGTCAATATGTAGAAATCTTATTTTCATATTTTCTTGGGGGAAAGGAGGAAAAGTATGTTCTTTATGTGGTACAGAATAAAGAGCACATTCAGTTGCTTTTCAAAATATATACCTGGACTGAGAGGAATAAATTTATATTCTTAGATACTACCTTAGGGTAAGAGCAGGCAGATAAGGAAAGCCCAACTCTTTATAGTTTATGCCAGAGTGTTTACTCTCATGTGGGGGTGTCTCTCTTTATATCAAGATGTAAAATTAATAAAAACCTAAATAATTAATAGGAGATACATTCATGGGACAAACTGAAAAGACTTTAAAAATTAAGCTTACTGAATTAAAGTATTCCCCCCAAATCCCTACCATGTCTCTTTCTCAGAGATGTTAAGAATGATACCCCAGCTCTTTAACTGGAGGATAAACTAGTTTATGTTTTCATGAAAACATACCGCCAAATTATTTCATTTCTACTACTACTACATTATACTGAAAGAATTAAGTTAAAATATGAGCAATGTTTTTTAATTCCCTTTCACTTATTGCAGACTTCTCCAAATAGCAGAATCTTTTTCTTTCATGGCTGTTTTATTTCCCAGGGCATCACCATTAGTGTCTGTGTTTATCTTCGTTATCAAAACTCAGTCTATAAAGTCATTTTTGATAATTTTCCTTTTGGCTTAGCCTCACAAAATCTATTATTCTAAAGCTGGGTAACATGCCACATTCCACCTCTGCCTGTGCTGCATAAGCACTCTGAATGATGACAGATCAGAGAAGATGGGCCTGAATGCATAATTATTGTGACATGTAGTTAATGTTGGTTGATAAAAGTAGGCACACACAATTAAGAAAACATGCTTGATAAAGCTAGGCAGTTTATTAAGGATTTGGGTAAAACAACTGTGAGAAGTTACAAGGATTCATAAACTTCTTTTTGCCTCCTCCAATGTCACTGTCTCTGATTGTCTTCCCAATCTTTTCATAAGGTTTGTCTCATGCATAATAATTTCCTACTCCCCCGCCCCATTCCATTCTAGAACAGTTTTGCCTTTTCAACTAGTTACTGTTACCACCATTTAATAAGAAGGTTTTGCTTGGCTTTCTAATCGAAAACTTGCTTTTATCTTTCTTCATGAAAGAATTGAAATGGCTTCTTTCAGGTTGCTGTAGCCTCTGGGGAGATAAGGACCCTGCGGTTAACAGGATGAGAGATTTTTGTTTAGAAATTTTTATTTAGACAATGAAAAATGACCTCTGTAAACTCAAAGCTATCTTATTTTTGGGCTTTAGGCTTCTGGCAGATAAATCAATTGGGCCCTTGGGACAGCAAAGGAAAAACCTTTGCAGTAACTATGTCAGGGCAACGCAATAGATTTGTTGTGAGTATGCAGTTGTGTTGAATGTAGAATGCACTTAAAAATAAATATCATTTTATTTTCTATTAAATATTCAGGATCTGGATTCTACTGTTTTCAGCTGCTACAAGGAAATATTTCTTTTTGTGATACCAACTGAAGAAGGCAGATATTTTTTATGTATAAAATATGTGGCTATTGTTGGTATTCTGATTTTGACTTTTTAATTATTTACCTGTGCATTCTCTAATGGAGACTGTTTATAGACTTAAATTCTCAAAGTTATATCCTCACATTAAAAATATTAGTATTATGAGTGGCTGTTTTGTGGGTAAACAATTTCATTGTTGCCTACATAATACAATAGTCTAAAACATGCTTTTCTAAAAGATGCTTTTCCAGATTGCCACCACATTTTTCACACCTGTTCATGGGCTCAAGGAGCTTTGCAGATCCTCACGGCATGAATTTGCACTGCATGCTTACTCTCTAAAGAAAGAGTGTTGCACTTGGCAGTGTGCTTTTTTACCTGTGTCATGTAGAGTGGAGATTCAGGGTGAAAAGTTATGCAGAATAATCTGTAAATTTGACAAGAAACAAACCAGGAGACAGATGCTCACTCAACCAAAATGCATGGATGTGCAGTTGTTAGTAATGGAATTGCTGATTAACATAGTAAAGAGGCAGTTTTCAAGGGGTTAATTTGTTTTCCTATTGTACAGGAAACCATTACATCCATTTTTGCAATGATGCTAAGGTTATGATATAAACCAATAAGATGCATTAGACCAGAAATTAAGGTATACTGGAAAAGAGAGGTACAATATGCTTAGCAAACAGCACATGAAGAGTCACAAGAAAACCAGTGGAAAAGACAGAAGTGAGATTAGGAAAGTGAGCAAGAAATATAAATAAAAGCTATGCTCTCCCTTTTGTCTTGAACTTTTAACTTTGGAATGAAAGCAAGCCTGTTTGATCAGCTTCTTCTATCTTTTTATCTTTTTCTAAATTTCTTTTTTGATTTTGGGTTTTTTTTTCTCCTTTCTTAAAGTTGATTAATTCTAGGCTATGGTCAGAATTAACAGGTAAACCATATTTTATTTATTTTTACAGTTCTCTCAGTTTAGGAACTTGAATAATATAAAAACATAAAACAAAGATATTGCATAAATATCCTTGAATTAGCTACAGTCACACTTCACAATAATCAAATGTAAGTTTCAGTTTTAGGGATACTAGGACAGATAAATGATATATGTTTGGATCTGGGTTTCCTTTTCCAAACAAAGTGGGCATGACATCAATCTCAGAGTATTGAAATAAGTAATAGGTGAGATTATAGATAAAATAACAGTAGCTAATAGTTTCTGAGCACTTGCCTCTGTGGGCACTGTTTACATATGCTCATTTACTCCTCACAATAATTGTATGAGATATACATTACTATAATAATCCCAATGACTGGTACAACAGAAGCATAGAGAGGTTAATTCATCCACTAGTATGTGGCAGGGCTGGTAATCAAGCCAAGAATCCTGTGCTGTTAACTCCTGCAGTATGGTCCTCTGCACCAAGTACACAGTATACATTCAGTAAACACTAGGACCCCAGTTCTTTCCTTCACTGAAGTCTAATATGTTGAGTAAGATATCGGTGATCAACTTCTGTGACTTGAATATTAAAGTATTCATGTTATTAAAGAAAATTTGTATATTTAAGTGTTTAATTCAGTTGTTAGAGCAAATATGCCTGCTTATCATACCTTTTTTGAAATAATATATCACATCTGAATATTCAATAAATCATCAGCATTTACCATATCCCTATCACAGTATCTACTATTGATTATGCAAAGTAAATTTGTCTCAAGACCTTTACCAATCAGCACCTTAAAAATCAGGTAAAGAATAAGTTTATTTAAAACCAATAGAAAATAATTTACAATATTACTTTCAATTGTTAATTTAATAAAAATCATTGTTGGGCTGTACAATACAGATAACAAAGATGGTGAACTATCAGTCTAAAATAATTATATTTGGTTATAATTAATAATGAATGCTTCATGAAAAATCTTTGAACTTAAGTTCACTAGACATTTTCTGAAAATGTAGTTGTCCATACACAGTAGAAATGGCATAAATGATCAATTAAATTTATAAACTATTCATAGAATCCATGCTTATGAAGTTTCACTCATCCCAATAACTGACTTATTATTCAACTTTCTGAAAAACAGTTGTAAATCCAGAGATGGGCTACCCAAAGCTATAAAAGAGTTGCAATAATCACAAAGCCCATTTAATGAAAGTCCATGTATGCCACTCTGAGGTGGTCCCCAGACTCCCACTCAGGATTTATTATTATGCTTATTCATTTTCCAAGCTGATTGCAGATTCAAAATATCAAGTGAGAAAGAAAAAAAAAGAGGGCACTTTTAGGAGCAGATATAACTACAAAGTCTTGTGTACCACTAGTAATGCTTAGCTTGGCATCCCCTACAACAGTTGATGGTCTGTAAGTATGTGTTGAGTAAAGTGGTAGTAGGGAAAGAGAAATCAAACAGCAAAAGTAGGTAGGCAAATAGGACTGTACAAATCTATGGTTGTTTAGCACAGGAGCCAGTGCAATAGTTTAAAAGCTGTTTAAGGCATTGCCTTACAATAGTTCATGCTTATAATAATGAGATGTCTTTATCTGTAAGATTAACTCGTGTTCTAAATACTATGTTTAAGGCATCTGAGTAGTATTATGAAATTCTCTGAGAATATTTTAATTAAAGATCTTAATATTTTAAAAATTGTGCAGGAATTGAAAAATCCAACTAAAGGAGATAGAAAATAATGAAAATGAAGAGGTAAAAGTGAACAACAAAATAAATAGTAGAGTGAGAGGAAAAAGACTATAGGCTAGTGGATATTCATTTGGAAATGAAATGCATACTACAGCTTTAGTTCTTCAAGAGCAGACACCCTTTTGTATTCCACTTTGTATTAATAATTTGTGTCTGAACCCCAAATCTGGATTATGGGGAAGCCAAAGGTATGTAAAATTTAAGGAAGCACTAAAATGTTCAAAAGTCAAGATAAAGAATATTTAGATATAACATTTTAAAAATAAAAATGAATGTAAAAAATTCATGGTAAATAAAATACCAAAATTTAAAATTTAAAATATTTTAGATTTAAAATAAGACAGATTTTTTTTTATAACCCTGCATTATTATATATATACTGTGGTAACAGTCATTTCCAACCAGGCCATGGTCCCTGAGTCCTGCAAGTGCTGCAACCCTCACCAGTTAGTTTTACAAGGGTTGAACATGGCATGCAAACACATTGGGCAATATGGAGTTTTGTATATAATCTTGCTTGTGACTGTAGAGTCTTCATTAACTTTTCTCACTGAGTTTAAAATATGGGAAGATACTTTGATAATAAGTGTATACCGAAGGGCATATTTTTCCTTTTGCCTCAAGCTTCAATATGTCTCAGCACTGGAATGCTGAACACTTCCTAATACATAGTTGATAACTGATGTTTATTGAATGAAAAATGGTTAATTAATTAATGTGGCTATCTTCTTCTCCAAATATGCATTACTAAGATTCTAATATTTGGTGTCCCTTCCAGCTTGTATATTTTTTCTTCTTGCTGCATAATTTATGGTCTTTCTACATCTAACATTCTTTCTCAAAGTTGCAAGGGAGGTTTTAGGGGCATGATTAGAGACATCTGGATGCTCAAAGAAGGCTGTTGTAAAAGCTCATGAATAACACACTATGTATGAACTTTTATAATAATAGTTTACCAAAACTGCCAGTTTCCCTGACTTACTTCCCTTACTACCTCTATACCTGGAATCTCCCTCATTTTCTTCTCAATTTTATTTAAGCACACTTCTAATATTCGATTTGGTTAAATATTTCTAAATAATCAGATTTCAGTATTGCAGAAAACTTTAGTTTTGCAACATTCTAAATTGCCACCTATTATTTCCATCTTTCATTAATTGTTCCTTTATAGTATCCTCAAGTGTGTTTTAAATTTGTTGTGTATTTTCTCTTGTTTGGAATGATATCTATCTTAAAACTATGTCCATCTTGAAACTCTCTGCAATACCTAGCAGATCAGGGAAAATAAATATTAATTAATGATCATGGTAATAATAATGATATAGCAATTTAACTGTCTTATGTCTTTGCTCACATTGCCCTTATGGCCTCACTGGAATAATACTGATTTTTACAACCAACACAATTTCTTATCTTTGAAAGCCTTTTCTCTGACTCCATTTTAACGTCTCCCATTATTGTTTTGTTACACATAAATTACGTGAAAAGAGACTCTCCTGCATTATTTATTTTTTTCATAACTAATATTTGAATAAAACAAAGGTGAAATTTGACATAGGAAAGTTTCTGTTTTTCTAAGAACTAGATTATATAAATGCATATGGTCAAGATGTATTTTTTAGAGATTTTGAAAATATTATGTGGAATGTTGATTTTTTTAAGTAAATAAGAAAACAGCACCCTTCAGAAGTCTTATATATTATTTATGATTCTATTTTAAAAAATATTTTTTCATGAGACTATTTTACTTGGATCTTCAAATTGTACATTTGTTGGGACCAGTTCACCTACTGGTCCATATCCACATAAGTCGTGCTTTACAGTCATAGACTGGTGTGACACACTGTAATAGAAAATGATGCATTGACTGAATTTAAAGGAACATGGACTATTTCTGGATCTGCCGTGCAGCATGAGATCTGTATCATATTTGAAACAAAGCTAACCAAGCAGACAAAGCAAAAAGATATCTATAGCATCCATTAATCAGGATAGAGTATATATTTTTTCAGCATCTTACTCTATTTGCTTAGCATATTTTAAGCCTGAAATGCAGAACAAAAACAGCCTTAGTGACCATTTGCATTGATTCTTACATGATTGTCCTTAGGGAATCAGCCCTTGAAAAAGCCAAAGCAAATTCGATTTCTTTGAAAATTGTCAAATAGTTAGTATTACATGTATTCCTTTATGCCATCTTTTTTTTCCACTGGGGTGGCATTAAAATATTCTGCAATGTATGCATTTTGATTTAACTATAAATATATAACTAAATCTGCCATTTAAAAAAAACTGAAAATAATTTAAAGTGTGTTGTTCATAAGAAATGCAAGCATAAAATTACTTGAAATTTAAACTAGGAAGAGTAAACAACATAATAGAATCAACTAAAAGATGCATATTCATTCTTAAGACCTTCAGTTTGGGTAAGACTTTAGAAACTCTTTGAGACAGAATTACCACACCTGCTTTAAAGAAGGCAGCTTATATTTCTCTCCAGTCTATAAGGTGTATTAAACATTCTCAAGTCCTTTCCCATAGGGATTTCCACATCTAAAATTCTTGAAGTTGAGCCTCTATGTTTCTCTCTATTCAAATTGCTTATTCCTCCAAGTGCAGTGAGGTAAAAGCGTCTGGGGATCAGACTGACACATGTTTACCCCATCTGCGTCCCGCCCCGCCTACCATCTCTCACCTTATACAAAAATCAACTCACCATGGATTAAGGACTTAAACCTAATACCTGAAACTATAAAAATTATAGAAGATAACATTGGAAAAACCCTTCCAGATATTGGCTTAGGTAAGGATTTCATCACCAAAAACCCCAAAGCAAATGCAATAAAAACAAAGATAAAGAGCTAGGACCTAAACTAAAGAGCTTTTAATCAAACTAAAGACCTTTGCACAACAAAAGGAACAGTCAGCAGAGTAAACAGACAACCCACAGAGTGGGAGAAAATTATCACAATCTATACATCTGACAAAGGACTAATATCCAGAATCTACAATAAACTTAAACAAATCAGTAAGAAAAAAACATTCAATCCCATCAAAAAGTGGGCTAAGGACATGAATAGACAGTTCTCAAAAGAAGATATACAAATGGCCAACAAACATGAAAAATGCTCAACATCACTAATAATCAGGGAAATGCAAATCAAAACCGCAATGCGATACCGCCTTACTCCTACAAGAATGGCCATAATAAAAAAATCAAAACAGTGGATATTGGTGTGGATGCGGTGGACAGGGAACACTTCTACACTGCTGGTGGGGATGTAAACTAGTACAGTTGCTATGGAAAACAGTGTGGAGATTCCTTAAAGAACTAAAAGTAGAACTACCATTTGATCCAGCAACCCCACTACTGGGTATCTATCCCAAGGAAAAGAAGTCATTATTCGAAAAAGATAGTTGCACACATGTTTATAGCAGCACAATTCACAATTGCAAAATCGTGCAACCAACCCAAATGCCCATTAATGAGTGGATAAAGAAACTCAGATATATATATATGTGAATACTACTCAGCCATAAAAAGGAATGAATTAATAGCATGTGCAGTGACCTGGATGAGATTGGAGACTATTATTCTAAGTGAGGCAACTCAGGAATGGAAAACCAAACATTGTATGTTCTCACTGATATGTAGGAACTAAGCTATGAGGACACAAAGGCATAAGAGTGATACAATGAACTTCAGGGTCTTGGGGGGAAGAGTGGGAAGGGGAAGAGGAATAAAATACAACAAATATGGTGCAGTGTATACTGCTTGGATGATGGGTGCACCAGGGTCTCACAAATCACCACCAAAGAACTTAAGTAACCAAATACCACCTGTACCCCAATAACTTATGGAAAAATAAAATAATAAAAAATTTAAAAAGAAGTAAAATACCTGTAACTTTGCTAGTATTAGACATCTGTAACACAACCCCCATCCTCATTTTTATTTTTCTTAATTTTTAAGTTTTTTGGGTGCAGAGTAGGTGCACATATTTATGGGGTAAATGAGATATTTTAATACCAGGCATGCAATGAGTAATAATTATATCAGGGTAAATAGGGTATTCATCACCTCAAGCATTTCTCTGTGTTACAAACAGTTCCATTATATTCTTTAGTTAATTTTAAATGCACAATAAGTGATTATTGACTGTAGTCACCCTGTTGTGCTATCAAATACTAGATCTTATTCATTCTATCTAACCGTATTTCATTAATGCTTCTCTCTGTATGTTGATTTCCCCTCTTTCCTTTGTGTCATCCACATCTGCTCTCTCTTGCCTTCCCTCACAATCACACCTCCTTTCCTTTGAGATAATTATTTTTAGGGTTTTTGTAATTGAAAAATTACTTATCAAGGGTCTTTAAGTGATTTTCATTACTAAGTACATATAGCTAACTCTCCCATTTCTGTTCCCATCCCTGGCCTAGTTAAATCTTCACAGCTGCATTGAAATTACCTGTTCTTAGAAATCAGCTAAATGTGTTATGTCATATATACATCTTCCACCCTGAAAAAGCTGTCCATTCACTATTCCATAGCTCCCATTAACCTCATCACTACTCTCCCAGATGTCTTGGCTGTGCAGTATGAAGAAATACAAGGAGTTGGGAAAGAGGAAAATATACTTGGAGAATGATATTCTGTAGTTATTTGATCTGTTCATTCAACATTATTCCTCACAGTCAGCTTAGAAATAATATTGAACAATTTTCTCTATAATATTTCTGCATTTACTTCCCCATTTTCATTCTGACAACCACACTGAGCCCAGTTATGCTTTCATTACTTCACATCCAGTCTCTCCTCTCATCCTTTTCATGCTATAATCTATTTTAGGTACAAAAGCGGGAATAATCTCTCACACATCTGCAATGTTTCCTTTTTCCTTACTGTATTGGAATGACGCTATTCCACCCTCTTCCATCTTGTCCTTTTAATCTCATCAGCTGTATTTTTCTTAGTACATTTCATGAACAGTTCGTTCAAGTCAAAGTCACCTGTTGTTTGCAGAGAAGTTGAAAATTGAAAGAAAAAATTCTCTCCTTTCTTCTCATTCATTCTACCTTTCCTTCCTCCTTCTTCCCCTCCACTACTCTCCTCCCCTTCCCTTCTCCTGTGTTTTTACTTTCATTCATTAAACAACTTATTAAATACCTACTATGTTGACATACCCTGGAGCTAGATGATACATCAGACTTAATTCCACTTCAAGGCTGGGAAGTAAGTAATGTGGCATGACATTAATCTTCCCAAGACATTTGTATGGGAAATATTAGCTATAATTCATAAAGGTGGAAACTAAGATTGAGAACGGTTTTATAATGCACAGAGGTCACATAGGAGATAACAAATAGACCTGGGATTCAAATCTAGACGTTTTCAGTTCCAGAATACATATGTTTCCACACAAAATTACTTGAAATAAAAATCCAGGAAGTCCAGGGCACTGAGGGAGAGAGATGAACACAAATGCATCTGAGGTGCTAGAAGCCAGCATGCCTACAGGTTAAAGAGTGGACACTGGGCTTTGGTGAGATAAGGCTGGAGGAGTAAGGAGGGATTTGATTATGTCCACCCTTATAGGCCATATTAATCAGGTTAATTTTTAGTCCTATGGCCACTAGGAAACCACTGACTTAACTTTAGTTAAGTGGGTGACAAAACAAGATTTACACACTGGAAAGATAGCTCGGAGGTCAGGGTGAATGTGGGTAACTAGCAGTGCAGCTAAGATGATGGACTAAGGTGATGTGATTAATATGTATAATATAAAATGCTAGGATTCGCTGCTACATTAGATATGTGCATTAAAGGGCGCAAGATTTCTAGTGTGACTCAGAGGTTTCAGACTTCCTTACTGGGTAGAAATCACGTTTGATCTAGGATGGGATGAAGAGGTGGAATGTTAACTGAATACATGCATGTGTGAGGTTAAAGAAAATATAAAATAAGAAGAGGCATGACACCAAGTTATGAAGAGCTACAACATTGATGGTTGGATAGAAGGAGTGATCTTAGAAAAGGGAGAATAAAGAAAAAAAATCAGAAATCAGAAGATAGGTCAAGGAAACTAAGAAAGGCAGAAAAAAGATTTTTAAGGCAGGAGTGGTCAGTAGCGTCAAATTCTGTTGAAATTAACGAGTGTTCATCAGATTTAGTGACTGAAGATCATTGTTAACCTTAGAGCTCTTTGAATCAAGGTTCTAGAAGTCAGATGAGAATGGATAAAGTTAGGAAATGGATTCTGAAGGAGCAAGAATAATTTTGTAGAGAGGCAGTGGGGCAAATCAAGAAAGATTTCAGAAGAAGTCATAGTTTGTTTTCCCTTTTTCTTAATATTTTCTTGGAAAAGAATTCCCTTCTTAAAATAATTTGAGAATGTAGAGTTGTAGCATTCTAATTTTCATTTTTTTAAACGACTCTCCTTTTTTTTTTTTTTAGTACTGTAATTCTATCTTTACCACTCAATTTTACCACTATCTTTACCACTAAATTTTAAGGCCCTTAAAAGAATAGAATAATAAACCTATTATTTTATATCTATTTACAATCTTCTTTCAAAACAATATACACATGCATGTAGATTAATTAGTCATCAACTATTTTATACGTATATTTACATATATACACACATACACATATACATATATACTATTGCAATATATACTATTCATACAGCAGTTACGCTATTTGTGCCAGAAATTCTGTATCAGAATTTCAATTAATTTTATGTTTTCATTCCAGTGATAACCCTAATATTGTAATTAATTGTGTTTTAGATCATCTGATTGAGCACCAAGCTCTGTCATGAAATTTTAGTACCCAAATTTGTATGTGATTTCCATTTTATTTTCTTTCATAAGAAATCATGGTTTGCTATATGAACAAATTCTGTATTGTACCAAATGAAGGAAAGTTGGGGGAAATTGAATTTACATGCAGTCATGTAATGTAAACCTCTGGATCAAAGATGGCTGCTCTGTCAATAGAATCACATTAAATTAAGCAATAGATAACAATAAGTAGAACCAACTGTATATGCAACAAGTTTTAAAAACAGCGAGTAATGAATGCACAATGAAAAAGCCAGACATGGTGGTGGGTGTGTGCCTGTAGTCCCAGCTACTTAGGAAGCTGAGTCAAGAGGACTGATTGATCCCAGATGTTTGGAGGCCGCAGTGAGCTGTGATCATGCCACTGCAATCTAGCTCGGGCAATGGACCAAGACCCCCATCTCAAAAAAAAAAAAAAAAAAAAGAAAAGAAGAAAAATAAAAGTAGAAAAAGAAAAAATAGCAATGTGAACATCTTATTCCATCTTATTCAAAGGAAAAATACAGCTTTAAAGAGTTATCAAGAATACCTTATTAAAATTGGCAAGATAATGATTACGTACAATGTTAGGTTCTCTTGAACTAGCAAAACACTGAAGCCATTAATCCCACTTTGTACAACACATGTGAGCAGGGGTTCTCTCCATTAAATATTAGACTTTTGAAATACAAAGCCATGCATATTTAGAATTAGATCTGTGCCTACTTCTTTCTGCAATTAACTAAACATCACTTTTTGACTTAATGCCAAAACATTTTTGAAAAATAATACAAATTTGAATTTTTTAATTTGATTTTTTAAAAAATTTCTAATTGTTTTGGGTTTTTATCACAAATATATTTAAATGGGATTATAAAACATTTTAGAAATACAGTATTTGTTTTCTCTAAAAGTGGGCTAAATATATTATTCAAATCGAAAAAATTCTAAGGCATTTGGATTAAAGCAAAGTTTCGTAAAGCATTCCAATTCTTCCTCCCAAGGCAGTTTAAAATCTAATTGATGAAATGGGACCTAGTAGACTTGGACCAATGGATACACAAGAAAATATACTGCTGCAGGCCAGATGTCCAGTGGATTCTGATGTCATGGATGGCTTCAAGGAGGAAGTAGAACTTGGCTTGATCCTTTATGGCTAGGGTAAAGTTTGGCATGGTGTTCTAGGAGAGGGAGACTGGATGAGCAATGGTGTACAGAATTGTGCTCAGGATAATTAGGGCTTCAGTTTAGCTGGAGACTGTGTGAAATGATCAGGGGAGATACAACTGCAAAATAGTCTGGGGGCAAATTATAGATTAAATACATTTACTGTCAGTAAAGCCATTGATTAACATCAAATTCTACTCCCTCACATTTATTGTATTTCATGGATTTATGTAAGTACACTGAGGATATTTCTTCTAGAGGTTTCTGTGTTCCATAAAAATATTTTCAGATTAAATAATTTCTCATAGAAAACACATGACGAATCATAAAAATAGAGGAAAAAACTTGTAAATCACATGTTACTGAAATAATCATTGGGATTTGGTTGGCTATTTTTAGTAAAATTAGACTTATTATTAAGTTCATTACTCCCCCAACCCCATTTTTGTGATTCTTTCTTCATTGTGTTTCACATCCTATAGGGAAGTAAGTGAGATAATATGTGTGTAATTTCCTTGTTTATTTCTTCCTTTATTTTTATCCCTTTTTATTCTTCTTTTATCTATAGAAAATGATATCAAAATGTTTATCATTACAACTCTTCCATTCCTTTCACCTTCCTTTAGTTTACTCATGAATTTTCCAAATGGGGGATCTTTGCATCAGGTTGTCTTTGGAAATGTTTGGAGTCTTAGAGATGGAATACAGAGAGACAGTTGATAAAGAACATTTTTTTTCTTCCTCAGTAGATCAATACCAGACCTAATGCTTGTCCTTGTTCATGTGAATGCTTTTATATATTTGAACTGCCAACATATAAATGTTGACCAATAAAGGCATACACATAATTTTTAGTCATGTGGATTTTAACATTTTAACTTTATTAAATAAATAAAAACATTTGTTACATGCTTCATGTTCTATATTTGACAAACACTAGTTCTATTCTGATTTTCATAGAATTCTGTAAGGAAATGCCTATAGAATACATCACCTTTTACTTTAATGTTCTCTCAGTGAACTTGTCCTATGCTACAGAGCATCCTTGAAAACAACAACCTGCTAAAATTTTAAAGATAGCCTCCTTCCAGCAGTAAGAATTTCTTCAGAAGTAGAACCTTTTCCAAACATATTAATATTTTCAAAAAGATGATAACCCTGTCAGGGATTAGACTGTCTCCAGGGTTAAAACCATAATCTGGTAAATAACTTCAACAGAGTATCTCTTTCTCCCTGAATAGGAAACTTTCTCATCAGGGAATCCCACAGATATTCATTTCTTCAAAGACAGGACCATTAAAACATGTCAGAATCTTCAAAGTGGGAAACATGCCACCCCTTAGCAAAATGAAGTCCTTTAAAGTACAAGCCCAACAGCATTATGAAGGCTCTGAAGGAAAAGTCCCAAAGCTCTACAAAATACTGCTTCCAGTACCCAATCCTCAAGATTTTAATTTTAAAATGTTATGCAGATGGTGCGTAATCTACTTTTTTAAAATAGACTGTATTTTTAGAACAGTTTTAGGTTCATAGCAAAATTGAGCGGAAATAAAGAGATTTCTTTATATACCCACTGCCTCCACACTTACATAGCCTTCCCCATTATCAACATCCCCCACCAGAGTGGTGTATTTGTTACAATCCATAATCCTACATTAACACATCATTTTCACCCAAAGTCCATTGTTTACATTTGGGTCTCACTCTTGGTATTGTGCATTCTATGGGTTTGGAAAAACATATAATGACTTGTATCCACCATTATAGTAGCATACAGAGTAGTTTTTTGCACTGTTCTAAAAATTTTCTGGGCTCCACCTATTCATCTCTCCCTCCTTCCAATCCCTGGCAACCAATGATCTTTTTACTGTCTCCATAGTTTTGCCTTTTTCAGAATGTCATATTGTTGGAATCATGCAGTACGTCTTTTTAGACTGGTTTCTTAGACTTAGTTGTATGCATATAAAATTCCTCCATATTTCTCCATGATTTAATAGCTCATTTCCTTTTAGCACTGAATAATATCCCATTATCTGGATGTACTAGTTTATTTATCAATTCACCTACTGAAGGACACCTTGATTGCTTCCAGGTTTTGGCAATTATGAATAAAGCTGCTGTAAACATCATGTGCAGGTTTTTACGTGGATTCAAAAAAACTTCTTTGGGTCAATACCAAGGCAGGTAATTAGTGGCTCAATTGGCAAGAGTATGTTTAGTTGTTAAAGAAACTGCCGCCCTGTTTTCCAAAGTGGCTGCAACATTTTGTATTCCCATCAGCAATGAATGAACATTTCTGTTGCTCTATATCCTTGCCAGCATTTGGTGGTGTTGGTGTTCTGGATTTTGGCCATCATATTAGGTGTGTTGTGTTATCTAACTGTTGTTTAAATTTGCATTTTTTGAATGACATATGTAATGGAGCATCTTTTAATATGCTTGTTTGCCATTTGTATATCCTCTTTGGTAAGATATTTTTTAATTTTTGGAACTTTTAAAACTCAGGTTTTCTTAAGTTGTAAGGTTGCTTTATATGTCTTATATAACAGTTCTTTATCAGATATGTTCTTACAAATATTTTCCCTCCATCTATGGCTTATCTTTTCATCTTCTCGACAGTGTCTTTTACAGAGCAGATGTTTTTAATTTTAATAAAGTTCAGCTTTTCAATTATTTCTTTCATGGATTTTTTTCTTCATTGTTGTACTTCACAATCATCACCAAACCAGGGGTCATTTAGATTTTTCTATGTTATTTTCTAGGGGTTTTACAGTTTTATACTTCACATTTAGGTCTATGATCCATTTTGAATTAATTTTGGTGATAGATGTCAGATCTGTTGGATGAAGGTATGGATTCATATATTTGCACATGGATGTCCAGTTGTTACAGCACCATTTTGTTGAAAAGACTATCTTTGCTCCATTGTATTGTCTTTATTCCTTTGTCAAAGATCAGTTGACTATATTTATGTGGCTCTACACTTGAGCTGTATTCCTTTCTACTGCTCTATCTGTCTATTCCTTTACCAATACCACACTGTCTTGATTATTGTAGCTTTATAGTAAGTCCTGAAGGTGCACAGTGTCAGTTTTCCAACTTTGTTCTTCTCCTTCAGTATGTTGGCTATTCTGGGTCTTGTGCCTCTCCATATAAACTGTAGAATCATTTTATTGATAGTCACAAGATAACATGCTAGGATTTTTTCTTAGGATTGTACTGAATCTATATTAAGTTGGAAAGAACTGACTTGTTAATGTCCAATCTACTTTTGAAATGTTCCCATTTCACTTGCACCATTTTAACTGATAAGTAAAATGCTGCAAGATCTAATTATCAATTTAAAACATTGGTATTAAAAACTTCATATGTGTATATTTAAAATCTAATACAAGGATCTGGGGGGAAATAATATATGAATATTGAACAGAACCCTATGCAGTTGCATTATGTAACAGCAGTCTTTCACTTAGTTCACATTATTTGTCATTTAGAGGAGGGGCCTACAAGTCAGGAGAACAAGTTTTCTGAGGATAAGTCATCTTGATTGTGCTTTTTTCTTTAGGAAAAAGGGTTTATCTGCTTTATCCACCTGACAGATATTGTGAGACTACATTAATATCAGAGAAAGCTCTGTGAAAACGGATGAATGCCATTATAACTATAATCATCATCATTACTTTTTATAATAAATAAAATAAACACGGGGTCTTGCTCCATTGCCCAGGCTGGTCTTGAACTCCTGGCCTCAAGCCATCCTCCCACTTCAGCCTCCCAAAGTGTTGGGATTATAGACATGAGCCATTGCATCTGGGTGTCATCAACGTTATTAATTATGTGATTGTCACTATTTCCCACTTCAGCAATTTTTATGTAATCAAAGAATATTTTTTATCTTAATATGAAATTTCATTGGGCTGTGAGAGTTTTGGGTATAAGCTAATGTTAAAATTACAAATAAATTAAGTATATGAAAATCTATGGAATGCATAAATACTAATATAAACACAGTGTACAGAAAATATTTGCAGCAATAGTTTATTTTCATTTTTACTTTTTATTATTATCCATACAGTTAGTCTATGTATTGATTATAATAAAAAATATGATTTGAATCCTATCTATGGTATTCTATTTCCAAAAACATTTGGGAAGCTGATTCAGAGTACATTAATTTTGAGATTATGGGGATCAGGAGCAGGAAGTGGGTTAGGTAAATTTTTCTTTTCTCTCCCTCAATTATTTGTTTTTGCAAGATGATGATGCCATTCTACATTTGAAAAAGGGCCAAAATCATGTGTTTAGTGTGTGTGTGACTGTGTATAAGACTTCAATGTTATGGAATAGAACTCAATATAATATATAATAAAAGTTTATATTACCATCTAAAATGTAAATATAGTTCAAAGATACCATGCACAAAATATAATGGGTTTGAATCTTGGAATTAAAATTGTGGTTGCAAAGGTTCTGGGTTAACTGATGTTACATTTTGCTGCCTTTTACTTATAATCAGCTAAAACCATTTAAAAAATGTCTGTAGTTCTATTTCCCAAGACAAACTTCTACCTACTAACAAAAATCACTTAAACATGATCAGCATTTTAGCTCTATAACCTTGAACAACATGATTTTCTGAATTCTTAACACTTCTCTTATAAGAGTCTTGAGAATGGTCATTTCCCAAGAATGGGAGCAGCCTGCGGGAAGCACAGCTTCAGTGCAAACGCTGTGGCTGCAATGCAAGCTGAGGCCAAATGTCGATGACCTTTAGCAGCAGTTACAAGAGATCTGTGGGGCATGTTTTAATGGCCAGCACAGTGGATGAGAGCTATTTTATGATTAGAGGAACTACGGGGGCCAGGAAAATGAAAGCATCACAAGAATACCAAAATACTTCAGCACTCGTTATGTTCCAGGTGTTTTGGATATTTATATACTTGGTATCTCTTTTAAATCTTACAGCAACCCTAAGAAGGTAATATTATCCTGATATTAAATAAGTTTTAATATATAAAAATGAGGTTTAGATGACTGACATTATTTTAATTTTGAGGAGATAGTCGAAAAGTTAATAGTAATATGTGAAACTAAATTGTTAAATGGATGCCTCAGTAGGGTTTTAGAAAATATGTTCAGTCTTGACAAAAATGGTGTGAAAATCAGGAATCATAAGGTAATCCTTCTGTATTCATTTTTCATTCTAAATAAGAGGTTTGTGTAGTAATAGGCCACAAAATTTACACTAACAAATTTTTTCTCTTATTGAGTCTTTCTGGGTTACCTGGAGATCTGAGGCAAGCTCATAAGACATGCTATGGGCCCCATACAGATAAAATAACCAGTCTGAAGAACTTGGTTTTCTGCTTCACGGTAAATTTTCCACCATGAAAATGAGATTTCTTCTAGTGTCAGGAATAATGCACAACTAATGAAGATGAAGGGCCGTATTCTAGACCTGTGCTTCTTAAACTTTCTGATCCGAATACTTTTGTGGGTTATATTTGTGACTGTTTGCATATTAGACATCAAAACTTAGAAAATAATTAAATATTCTAAAACAGTTAACTTAAAATAATGGCACTAAACCCATTATATGCAAACATAGTTAACATTTTTTATGAAAATAACTATCCCCCCCAAAAAAAGAAAAAGAATGACAGGAATGACATTGCTTAACATTTTTGCAAATCAATTTAATGTTTAAATTAATAGACAATAGTAAATTCTGATATCTGTGCCTTCATTTCATCTGCTGCCAGACATGATTGAAGTATATGAAGAATCTCTGGCCTTACACAGACATGTAGTTATCATTACGGATAATTGCAAGTATTCTTTGATACCACACCAAAACTCAGGAAGTGGTTGTTTTTTAAAGGTTACAATGTGAAACCTGAAATCATATCAATCAATGTTTCATATTTTGTTAAAATCCATTGGGATCTTATGAACTTTGAATGGACCCATACTTAAATTTATAACATCATGTGTTGGTCTTTTGAAAAGTATTGGTTCACAGAGGTATTCAGATGTTCCAAATATCAAAACAAAATATTTGTTTTTATTAACATTTGTTAATATCACCATCAGTTTCATCAAAAAACGTTAAGCATTGGGAAGTTCAAATTTTATCACTAGCAGCAAATATTGTTGGTTTCTTTCTCTGACACTTCAATCATTTTCCATAAAATATCTGCTCAATATCCGTATCTAAATATCCATAATTTGTCAGTCATTCTTTCAAGTAAAAGGATACTCCATGAAAGACTAGCTAGTTTAGCTGTGATTCAGTTGCCCAAGTGCTTTTCCTCCAAAGAACCATCATACTTCAATATATAACAAAACTACTTTTTGTGTACTTCTAATTTCATTACATGGGTTACTGAAAAGATGTATATTCAAGTTTCAAGATTTCATCAAATTGCAAATTTTTACTGCTTCACTGAAGACATTCTTAAGAGAAATCCTTTAATTAATTAGTTTAGTTATTTGGATAAGTAACTGTGGATATGTGGTGGGGAGAAATATTGTACAACGACTACTAGTACAGTTTGGTGCAAACAGCTAGGAGTTTTATCCACCATTGCTTTTTGTAACATCAGTGCAATTGTGAATACTGTGAAAAAGTAAGTAACGTCTTAGTATTATGATAACAATATTTCTGACTTTCTGTTCCCATCCCACATCCCAAAGATGTCTTGGGTGACGAAAAGGTCCACAGACCACACTTTATAAACCTCTGTTCCAATAATATAGTTAAAAATTATTGAAACTGTCCTAGAGTATATTTGCTCAATGAGGTCAGTGATCTGACCTCTGGCACTTAAGAGCAGTTCCTAACAGCACATGATGTAAGTATAAAGTATTATTTGTTGAATTAAAATAGAAACAACTGAATGTATGAGTTCTGGTCCCTCTCCCTATTCTTACCTCCTCCAACCAGGCTATGTGCTGAATGGCTCTGTGATTTATTTTTCTTTTCTATACAATGGAGATAATAACAGTACCTAACTTACAGGTTTGTTTTAAAGGTGACATGTGAGAATATATTAAATGTTTCACAGAAAGACCAACACATAGTAGTGGTGTTCCATTATTGAAACATACATTAAGAATCCCCAGTTGTCTCAGTTATGGTTAGATTTCATTGCCTATTATAGTGTTTCTATCAAAAGAGCAGAGTATCATGCATGAATTAAGAGCTAGCTAGGAAAGCACTTGGAGGCTTGCATGATAGCTTCACAATATCTTCGGCTACTCAGGCTTCTATTTTTCTGCACTCATATCATACCATGTTATTTTCATCGTAGGGTCACATCCAGATGCTGGATGCATTCAAAGTTTATTCATTGAAGGCCAGAAAAAGGAAGAAAGGTAGGAAGCATTTTCAAAAAGGCTACACTGAACTGAGTCAGTTTCCTTTAATTAGCTTTCTCAGAAGTCGTATATGCCAGTTCTACATTTCATTGGCTACAGCTTGGCCACAGAGAAGGGAGGCAGAGAAGTTAGATTCTATTCTGTGTGTTACTGTAACTAGCTAGAAATTAGGGTTTCTATATTAAGGAGAAATAAGAAAACTAATGGCCTCTGCTGAAACAGTAAAATAGGTGCTATGTAACATATAAAATGGATATATTCTATTGTGTAGAAGTGTGACTGATACAGATGCTTTTTGCTCCTGTATGGAGATAACAACTATTTGACCTAGCATTGAACTCAGCACCTTACCATCAGCCTTTATCCTCACTGAAGGGTAGAGACTGTGCGTCAGACTGTATCTAGTGTCTCTATGTTCTCCCCAGGATCAAGCGATGGAAATTTATATGTACAGAGCGTTGGATGTGATTCAGCTACACTGATGACTAACCATTTTAGGCTGAACTGAGAGCACTACAGCCTCTCTAAGTTTCCTGAATCTTATCCCAATTATATTTCATTTAATAACACTCAGTGAAATATCTGGTGGCAGGGGAAATGAAACTACATGCTTTTATGGGATCATTCATCAAGAACTAATTGAAGCTTTCATACAGTTTAGTGCTGATAAAACAGTGTAACAATAAACAATAACAAAATTCACTGGAGAAGGATTTGTTTTGCCGTGAGGAAAATGGTTCCGTTTCATCTTGGGATTCCTGGTTAAAAGAGTCTCCAGTTTACAAAGGGATAAGCACAGGCTCCTCTGCATAATGACGGGGTGGAAGCTGTGTCAAATGTATTAGTGTTGCTCCACTGGAGCCATTCTCATCCTAAGTATTTGCTATTGTGTGGGACACTGGCAGGAGGCTGCAGGACCAATAGGATTTTTAAAAGTTTCTTTTTGCTATTTATTGTTATTGTGCTTGAAGCAGCTCCTCCATAGTTTTTATTAAGAAATATAGAAACATCTTTGCGTACCTTCACAGAGTTCAGATTCCTAAAAATTGCACTTTAAGAAGTTCTTTTTTGAATACTTCCACATAAGAAATTGTCTGGCTCTTTGTCATTGGAATCCTTGTTCCTTCACATGTGGTGTTCGGACATCTGGCTGAATTGAAAAGGAAGAAACAGAACGTACTTCTTCCTCATTTTTTTGGTAGTGATTTAAAAGAAATAGTAGGAAAATGAAATATATGAGAAATGTGCTGCAAACCACTGTAAACCCGAACAGCCATTTGCTTACACACCTTAAAATGTGTTGCTATATTTATATGACTTCCATGGCAGTAAGCACCATACTCTACATGCAGAATTTACTTGGTAACTGGTATGTCTTATATGTAATAACCACAGTTTTTATTGGTAAAACTTATTACGTAGACTCAACTCGACTCAAGGCAGTAAGATTAGGCTGTCTACTATCACCATTTTAAAAATGTCCCAATAGAATGTGTATATGAACACAGATTGCAGATAAATGATGCTCATATAATAAGGCTCATAGGATAAGATACCATTAATATTGATTTATGTGTTTTGAGAATTTATCTGCAAAAATAAGAAAGTTGTAATATAGATATGGTCAGTTATAAATTTAAAATGCAATTTTTTGTTCAAATTTACTTTCATTGTAAAAAGTAATTTCTCTTAAGAGCTTTTTAACAATGGCACAGTCTTAATGCATGTTAAACAAATCACTACCAAGCCTAAATTATTCCATAGAATAAGAAGGATTTAAAGAAATTACAGTCACTCTTTTGGTTGGCTAAGAAGCCAAATTAATCCTTCATGTATTTAGTTGCCAGTAACTTCAGTCAATTTGTAATCCCATTAATGAATGAGGGATAAGTTCATATCATATCTAAGAAGAATCAATATAATGCCTATGTTTTGAGATAAATTAATGATTGTAGATTGTACAGTTTCATATGGTAGACCATATGTGACTTTCCAGATAGATTTGTCAAATAGTAGAATTTTATAGCAAAGGGATCTGAAGATGGGAACAACAACGACTTAGCCTAAATTTAATCTGCCCCTTGTTGTAATGCTTCCACTGTAGTTCTCAAAAAACTAGGCAGCTTCTACCTCAGGACCTGCCCTCTACATATCATCCTTCTTCTCAGTATTTCCACAAGGCTTGTTCATTCATGTCTTTCAGGCCTTGATCAAATGCTGCATTCTAAATGATGACTTCCTGCCCATCTTATAGTGCATAGTGACCCACCAACTCATGCACCCTAATTGCTGTTTTATTTTTCTCTCTGAACATATATCATCATCTGACACCTTGTTTATTACCTATGTATCTGTTTGCTGTCTACTAGCTAGAATTTAGGCTCCGTGAGAGCAGGTGTTCTGCTGTTTTGTTCGTTGGTGGATACCAGCACCTAGCCCAGAGTCTGACAAATAATAAGAGCATTCAGTGACATATGTTAACTGAATGGTTTGGGGTTCTAGACCTCTCATGTCACATACAGTGTTTAGATAAGGGAAATCAGTTAGTCTACTTATTTCTGTTTCCTTATCTATAATATATGAAAAATAATGATTACTGTTACACTTCACTTATTAAATAAAACAATGTGTTTGAAAACTCTTTTCTAAAGGCAAATGATTGCAATCATAACATCAAATGGCTTTCAGACAGCCCTGAGGAGTTAATAGATTTTGCCTTTCTTGGCTTTTTTGGTTAAAAGGAGACCTAGAACTGAGGTAAAGTGTTGGCCTTAGTACACAAGTTAAAGCTACATTCAACTGGTCAAAAGAATGCCTATTACAAGTTGTTAGTAATGTAGCAATGAGATAATCTTGTGATGAATAGCAGGCAATGATTTATACAAACAGAACTAGAGGTGACACTTTGAAGAGAGTTGGAATTTGAGGGATAGAAATTTAGGTAGCATGAAGGTGGTAGGGTGCAAAAACTAACTGGACTACGTGAGAAAGAAACCAGTGAGTGTGATCTCATTTATAGTATGTTAATAAGAAAAATGGTGCATTACAGTGGAAGGGTAGCACAATAGTTAATTATGTATGTCAGCTTGGCTCTGTTATCCAGTTGTTTAGCCAAACACTAGTCTAGATGTTGCTATAAGGGTATTTTGTAGATGTAGTTTACATTTACTATGGTCAATTGACTTTAAGTAAAACAAACTACCCTCAATAATGTGGGTGGTGGGTCTTATCAACCAGTTGAAGGCCTTAAAAGCAAAATACTGAGGTCTTCTGGAGAAGTAATTCTGCCGAAAGAATGTAACATAGAAATCATGCCTGAGTTTTCCGTCTGCAGGCTTGCCCTGTGGATTTCAGATTTACCGTCTCCCACATCCACATGAGCCAATTTCTTAAAATTAAGCTTTCTCTCTCAGTATATATCTCATTGGTTTTTGTTTCTCTGGAGAATGATGGTTGATACAGCTAGGTATCTGTGGTTTACAATTCCTGATGTGGAGATTATTTTGAGGGTTAAATAAAACAGTGTGCTAATTTCATAGTAAAATGCTGGCACACCGTAGGTGCTCAAAGAGTGGTCATTCTCATGGTGGTGATGGTGGAGGTGATCTGTGATGTGTTTACCAATGGAGTCTGATCTTCATCTGATCTTCAGTTAGTCTATGATAGCAGCCACTGAGCACCTGAAATTTGTTGACTGACTTGACAAGTCAAATAAATAAAAGTGAGTTCCTTTAATAAGAAAATGTGGTCAGAAAATTAACTACAGCAATAAACAGGAAACACAGTGTTTGGAATGGATATAAATGCTTCACCAAGCAGGCTGGGTTCAAATTCCATCTTTGTTTCTTACCTACTACCTGATCTTACCTGTAAAATCTGTAAAATTAGTATAATAATACTTTCTCCAAGGGACTTAGTGCAAGCTTTAGTAAAATAAATTATGTAAATGCCCAGGACTGAATGTGTCATTTTTTCTTCCTCATGTTCCTAAGGTACAATAGGCCAACATCAAGTTTTCCAATTTTTGAAATTTAGACTTTAGACCTTGTATGTCAAATGAGAAATCATTTTCAAGTTCCTTATTTGGAGTCAGAAACTTTTTTTTTTCATTTTTCCCTCAAGATAAAAGAAGCTTTATAGAGAGAAAAGAATGTGGGTAAAGCAGGAACAGCTTTTACAGTAGTCTCACATGGACTAAGGCTTTGTTGAGAAGAAAAAGGTGGTTTCCTTATTGGATAGGACTGTGCAGAGTCCAAGCCTCTCGCCCCTACAGGCAGGTGTATCAGAGGGTGGGGATGAAGTGCAACCCAATACCAAGGATCCTCAGAAATTCCTTTTCTGGGCAGCTTTTAGTGTCTCATTCCAGTATATTCAAGAGCAGTAGCATGGCCCAGAGGTGTATAATGTCATTTCAAAGCCAACTATGTGATGCTGGTAACAAAACTAAGTGCTTACAGAGCAAAGAGAAGCTGGAGTCATCAGTGTTATAAAATACAGTATGTATTTTATTGTGTCCATAAGTTGTGCATTTTATTATCAGTAGTGCTTACAAATGAAGATTTGTTCATTCTCTGGGGTATCATTTAATTTGAAATAAATAAAGCAACAGAGTGCCGTTCTAAAGTCATCTTTTGCAAACATTACAAGGGTAATGGGGAGGAGAAAGGAGCTTCTTGTTAAGAAGGAAGTAACAAGGGAATCTGATTATATTATTTCTTGAGAAATTAACAAGATGTATTAGATGATACTTTAAAAAGCAATTTTGGTACCATGGTTTGAAAGAGATATATTTCATCTAAATTATTAAGAAGATAAAGGAGTGAATTTATTCCATTTCACTAAAAAGCAATTTTTTATATATATATTTTAAAGCAAAGTGCATGCTTCCAGGTGTGCTGAAAAACTATATTGGGGCAAAGGCTCTGTTAGCACTACTCCAACAGGATGTGCCTGGGGATGGGTCAGAAAGGCAGATAAGTTTAGGACAAGTCAGGTAGGCAGAAGCACAAATTCAGGCAGGAAATGTTCTGCCAGAGCATGTGGGTTCAGATGCCCAGGGCTGAAGCAGTGTGCATTGTGCATGAGCCAAGAGCATGCTCATTAAGACAAGGTCAGGACTGGAGAGAAAGGTGGAAGGTGAGGCAGCAACCAGGCTGTGTTTGATGGTACTGGAAAGAAGGGCTTCTGGAGGATTGAGGTAGCTGTGAGGCCAAAAGGTTAACCCTTTTTTTTTTTCTTTCTAGGTCATTAATAAGCTTTACTTGATTTTAATTATAAATATTACTAACATTCGGAAACATTTAGATAGTATAAAAACTAAAAAAGAACACAAAGTGAAATCTTGAATTCCATATATTTGGCAAATATGATTCCAATTTTTTTTTGTTTGTCTTCCTGTATATAGCACATATATTTTTAAAATTTTAAATTGGGTCACACTGATACACAACTTGTTTTTAAGAATTTCATCTTATTTCAATGAATATAAATCCACCCTGCCATTTTCATTATGTGTATTACTACTCATTGGGTGAATATATCAAATGAATTTTATCCACCTTTTGTAGATGAGCATTTAGGCTTTTTATGTTTTTTCTTATGTAAACACTGTCATAATAAACATTCTTTAAAATTGCTATTTCTTTCCCGATTACTCCAGATGTAAATAAATTTTTTTAATTTTATTTTAAAAGCAATATAACCATATGATAGAGAGTTTGGAAAACAGAAAAAGTAAATAAAATGTTTATGCTTCTCCCATCATAACATATCATCATTTTGGCTCACTTCCTTAAGGTGTTTTTTTGTCCCTATTTTTATTACTTTCACTTATCAATTTATATGCTATTCAACTCAAAAATTGTGGTAGTTTAGCTCAAAGGCTAAACTGTGTAGTTGTTTTTAGTTTTTGAGGTGCCAACATGCATCCAGACAGAGTGTAGGGACAGGAAAGGAGGTTGTGATAATCAGAGCATCTTCAGTCCAGGAGAGATGGTGGATATATAGAATGTATAAACACATCAATCTGAAAATAAAATTACATGCAATGTATCAACTGGCTCACTGTTAATAATTTGGTGTTGTTTCTTTCAACATAGACTATAGTAAATACATCACAAATGGAATGGAAAGCAAATGACAAACTGGGAAAATATTTGCAGCATGTAGAATAGACAAAGGATTTCATATGTTTCTCAAAATGTGACTACATGGCTTTAAATGTCTTCATAGAAATGTGTGTGTGTGAGTGTAAAATACAAATACATAGAAATTATATATTATGTCTGTGTATATAAAATTTTATGTAATGTATTTGGCCAATTTCTCATTGGTGGAAAGTTAGCTCAAATTTTTGTTAATATAATTTCAATTAACATTCTTGTATGTAAATCCTAGAAGACCTCTGTGATTATTTCTTAAAAAAAATTCATGGTAGAGAAATTACTGCATCAAGAGAAATGAATATTTTGAAGGCACTTGATATGTCTTGTTAGATAAGACTCGGAGATTTTAAAAAATAGGTATTAACATATTTAATACATGGTCTTTGTATTACATGTATATAAAATGTTGGTAGTTAATTGCTTGGCCATTGGACCTCTTCCGATTGTAACTGCCCGCCTCCGAAGTAAGCAATGTTGGTAGGCTGCTGTGGCTTCTTCTTTACCCATGCAAACATATGCAAACCTGAACATGGAGAGCGTGCTTCTTTATTTCTACCACCAAAATAGAACCATATTAATGACAATAATCTGTGATTTACGCATTTTCCTTGTAAAATATCATCACCATCCTATAAATCAGCCGAAGTTTTTTTTTGGTAATTTTGAAATGCTTATTATACTCATATATATTTATAATTTTGTATAAATATGATCACACCCTATGTAGTGTTTCTTTTTTAGTGCAGTTATTGTTAGCTTTTCCAGCCTTCCTTCTCTTCTTCCAGTTTTCCCATCTTTCCATACCTACCTCAGGAACAGACAACATAGTACAGAGCCAGATATATATATATATATATATATATATACATACACACACACACACACACACACACTTATATGTATGTAAGTGCATACACGATACACACATATATACATGTACTTATATATAAATACACACACAAATACTTACACAAACACACACATGCACACTCATCCATAAATATATCTGTATTATGCAGAGCTGTTTATCTAATTTTATACTGATTCATCTATATTTTTAACAGAATAATTAATATGCTATATTCTTAATAGTATCTTGCTTTTCTGACTCAAATACACCTTGTAGAAATTTGACAGCATTCCAAGTCAAAGGTTACAGTGTTAATTCACTCTATTATAATGGATATGTAGTAGTTTATCTTGATGTACAATAATTTTTTCACATTTAACTACGGAGAGATCTTATACATTTCAATTGTTGCAAATTTGGTCATCAAATTTTAAAATCTCACTTTGTTTTACTTTTATTTACTCGCTGTGTGTCTGATCATTTTTCATACAATTTTGACCATTTCTATGACTGAGAATTCCTCTCATCTAACACTTTTTTGCTATTGAAGCATTAACCTTTCTATTAATTACTAATGCTTTCTATATACTAAAATACTGACCCTTTGCTTGCTGTATGTGTACCAAATATTTCCTTCAATTTTCTTTTTTTTAAAAATTACCTTTTGGAGATTGTAGTTTTGAAGGACAGATTTTAATTATTCTGTATTTAAATTTATCAGAGTTTCCTTAAGTGTTTATCTGATATTCACATATAATTTATGTGTTAAGATGAATTGTCATTCTTAATGTGTCAGTTCAAGAAATTCTCAGTATATAAAAACACCATATATGTGATATTTATTTTATTTGATAATATACTCTTCATAGCTGCAATTTTTGTTATAAATCTACATGTTAAATCAAATTTATATGTATTTATTGTTAATTTTACATTTTCCTTTATATATTTTTATACATTTATTATTAAATAGACAAAGGAATCTAATATTTTCATTTATTTGTGGCAAATGGGAATTATTTTTATATTACATTTTATAATTGACATTGACTAGTATGTAAGAAAACTGTTCTTTCAAATTTTAGTTTCTTGATCATGATGCAGAGCTCTAATCCCTTAATGGTATTTTTTCCTAGCATTTTTAGTTATACAAGAATATTATTGGCTAACGATGATAATTTTGCTTTCTCCTTTCCAATAATGATATTTAGGTTTTTTTGTTGTTACTTTTCTATTCATGTTAAGTTGCTTTGGATAGCTTTGTGTTGAAATAATATGAAAAAGACTTTTTTTCTTACTCCTGCCTATAGTAAATTCAATAGTGTTTATTCTTATTGTTTTATAAATAACATTTAAATTGTTTATTTAAAATTTTAGAATGGATCTTAAATTTTAGCCAATATACTTTAGAGTTCTTTTGAGGTAATCGTATAATTTTATTCTCTGAGTTATTGAAAAATGAATAGTCCCTGAGTTATAAAATGAATTTTAAAAATTCATGTTGTATATTTTAATAATTTTAATATATGATTAAATATTTTGTTATTATCTTATATAGAAACTGTGCATCAATAATTTAAAAATAAATTTTCCACATCATTTTAAAAGTTATTTTTGTAAGTCTTTGATATTAAAAGCATGAAACTTCATAAGTAACTAGAAATCACTTGAGGTCAGGAGTTCGAGACTAGCCTGGCCAACATGGTGAAACCCTGTCTTACTAAAAATACAAAAATTAGCCAGGCATTGTGGCCTGTGCTTGTAATCCCAGCTACTCAGGAGGCTGAGGCTTGAACCTGGGAGGTGAAGGTTGCAGTGAGCAGAGATCGTGCCACTGCACTCCAGCCTGGATGACAGAACAGGAACCTGTCTCAAAAATAAAAAATAAAAAACTGGGCATGGTGGTGTGTGCCTGTAGGCCACTGCACTCCAGTCTGAGACTCCATCTCAAAAAAAAAAATATATATATATGTATATATAATATATATGAAGAATTATAATAATATTTGCCAAAACATTTATGAGAAAATATTGCTTGATAACTTTCTTAATTTCTTTCATAGTTATTGGCTTATTTAGTGGTTCTTGAGTCAGCCTTAATGATTCATAGTTTCTAAGAAAATAATTCATTTCAAACAGTCTTGCCAATTTATTAGCATATTTTACCTGTCTAAATGGGAGAAATGTGTTTATGTTGTTATTTTTATATTTGTTTTTGCTTTTGGTTTTTCTCTCAGTCACTATTTCTGGTAGAAGAGGGAATTGCAAGACATCTGTAAAGGTTTGGATGTGGTTGGATGTGGTTGTCATCTTCAGTTCTTATCCAACAAAGTAATTATACTATTTACTTCCTCCACACTCAGTAACTAAAAGTGATTAGCATTTTCAGTTTTAGACCACATTATCTTATATTTTGATATTAGTAACAGTAAATATTATTCTGGTATTTAAGACAGGCTAAGACAGAGTAGATATTATAATAGTTCAGTTATGTTATAATTTGGATTTCTAAATTTTTATTAATCCTTTCTATTAAAAAAACTGAAAAGGAGGAGGAAATTATCTGCTTTTCTAATACCCTTTTCTTGAACTATGAAACTACAGCCAGTTTTTGCTATCTGGCAAAACTGGATATATCCAGCCACATTTCAACATTCTCTTTAAAACTGAAGCTACAAGCATATTTTTGGAAAGAATGTTACATGAAAGCATTGTTGCACAATTAGAAGACCCCATACTTATAAATAGCTTCACATTTGTTATGCAGCTTTACATTTGTTGCATTGTTAAATACAAAATATTTGAGCATATTTTCCATTTTATTCTCTTCTTCAGAAATTAAATTCTGCATTTGTTAGATTTAATTGCATACCCACCTTCTTGGTTGATAATTGACAATTTATATTTGCCTACAGTTTTCTCAAGCTTATTATTCATATCTTAGATTCAGTTTTCAGCATTGTTGACTCTTCATTTGGTTGTTTTTAACAATATTTAAAATTTTATTATGACATAATTTCTCTCCTTAAAATATTTCCTCAGCTTGTCCCACATTGTCTTCATTGTCTGTCTTCTTGTCTTATCTTCTTTTATATTTTTAAAATATAGTGTTCATATTTTCTTTATTTCTTTTGACAGTACCCAGTGCTTATCATCTAAAATTTTATATTCCTGGATATGTTCTTCATCAATATATGCTACACTATATTTATTTTCTTTTCTCTGTTGCAGATATTTTTTGCCTAAATAGCTTATAGGATTTTGTTTCTTTGTTTACTTATCTTTAAATGGGCCATCAGAATGAAGAACTGCTGCAATCTGAAAAGTAGGCCAAATGAATTTCATTTCTTTCTGCAATTTCTATTTTTCAATCCTTAAACATTGACTTAGAGTGCTGTAAAGAACTGGGTGGTGCAGGTGTGTGATATCTAATAGAAACCCTCCGCTTTATGCCATTATGTAATATTTCACAGAAACATGACCTTGAGTTTTTAGTTTATCTACATGCATCTTGCTTTGCAATAACAGCCCATAATATAGGGATTAAATTTAAGCTGCTATCTCTACTTCCTTATCCACAATTCATTATCTAATCACATCTCCTGCCCCCATTTTGATTTCCGTCTCTACCATGCACTGTAACAGCTCTTATTTCTCCCACCAATTACAGCCATGGCCCATTAGCCAAAATGAATGGACAATTATTGCCTCCTTTTGTCTTTAAACAAGCAGCAAGATTTGACCACTCCTTTCTTTTTGAAACCAGCTCCTCGCTTAACTTCCTACTCCTACTTCTTCTATCTCTTAATGGATCTCTTTTCTTAGGCCTCTACATAATGAAATACATTTAGGATTGGTCTGGAGACTTTTTCTCTTCTCTGTCACTGCTAACTTTCCAAATGATCTTCCTTTAGTTTTAGATACACTATATATATATATACTCTTGACTCCAAAATTTATACTTTAAGCTCTGTCTTCTCCTGTAAGTTCCAGAGTTTTATATCCAAACTGCCCACCTCATATCTTTTTCTAAATGTATCATAAACATCTCAAACATAGTACATCCAAAAGAAAGTATTGTATTATGTTGCCTATTTTATCTTCCTCCCTCAGACTCTCAATATCAGGAGTTTCATTGTTTCTCAGAAAACAGTCATCCACCTGGTTTTCCAACTAGAACCTGAGGAGCCTTATCCCTATTATTTCTCCAGTCTACACTCAGCAGCCAGAATAATTTGTTAAGAACATAGATCATGTCACTTCAACTGTCCTGCCCAATTCTTTCAATACTTCCAACTTTTATTATAATGATGCTGGAACTGCTTATTTCACTGTATTTAGTTCATGCGACTTCATTTATTCTTCTGCCTCCGTCTCCAAACTCATCTTGACCCTTTCCACTACTTCATCCATATACTTTGACCACACTATTTTGTTTTCTTTCTTTCCCTCTTCTTTCTTTTGTTCTTTCTTGTTTAAAGAAATTATATCAAGCTCCTTCCTTTCCTTCACTTGGCTCTTACTTTGGCTGCTACCAATGCAGACATGGAATTCCCTCATCTCTTTGAAAGGCACGTTTATTATCATCCTTTAGTTATCAGCTTAAATGTCATGCACTCAGAGAGATCTTTATGATCACTGCATCTAAGGCAGTTGCCCCATCTGACATATTTTCTTATGGCTTATCTATAGTCATCACCTTTTTTTAATGTCTTGAGAACAAAGACCTCATTTGTCTAATTCACAGTAATAAACCCAGCTCTTGGCCTGGCATATGCAAGTCTAGATAACAACGGTAGAGACCTTAAGCACTGATAAAAGAGTAAAGCCCTCCTCCACCAAATATTAGGTTTAAAACATATGAAACTGCAAAATAGTTTAAGTATGACAAAAATCTGATTTTTCTTATGATAGCTGTTTTGAGTGAATAATATAGTAAATATTATAATTTTTCTCTTATTTTTGGCAATTGTATTTTGATGGCAGTTTGAAGATGTACTTAGTTTCCTTTTAGATTTTCTTCTGTCACTTAATAAGTAGATATTTATTAATATGTTAAGAAGGAGTAAATGAACATTGTAGATTTGTTTGTGACATAAATATTTCTAGTGTTTCCTGATGACTTTGGAAAAGAAAACTGCTTAATTCTTATACTCAGGAATCCCTTTTCAGTGTGTGGAATTTTCAAAACATCCTACCGGATGTTTTTTATTTATATAGAAAGGGAAGAGCCTTATGATCAACTGAAAATTGTAAGCACAACAACTGACTTTTTTTTTTTTTGAGATGGAGTTTTGTTCTTGTTGCCTAGGCTGGATGGAGTGCGGTGGCGTGATCTCGGCTCACTGCAACTTCCGCCTCCCAGGTTTAAGCGATTCTCCTACCTCAGCCTCCCGACTAGCTGAGATTACAGGCATGCGACACCACGCCCGGCTAATTTTGTATTTTTTAGTAGAGACAGGGTTTCTCCATGTTGGCCAGGCTGGTCTCCAACTCCTGACCTCAGGTGATCCGCCTGCCTCGGCCTCCCAAAGTGCTGGGATTACAGGCGTGAGTCACCACGCCCGGTGAGCACAACTTTGTTCCAGTCAACGATGGCGTAGAATACTGACAAACTCATAAAGGTCAGAAAGATCCTGGTGAAGGCAGATGTGACCTTTGCTCTCACTGTTGGAACTGTTAACTTTTTTTGGAAGTTCTAAGGAAGTAATTGAAGAAGGAGTATATTCATAAGAGGAGAGGATGACCCTTGATTTAAGGCAGTGAAGGATAGGATTTCCATTACTTTCTTTCTTTTTTTTTTTTTTCTAAATAGGTTCTCACTCTAGAGTGTAGTGGCACAGTGATAGTTCAGAGCAGCCTCAAACTCCTGGGCTCAATGATCCTCCCACTTCAGCCATCCAAGTACCTGGGACTATAAGCTTGTGCCTTGCTGATTATTATTATTATTTTCTAAACTTTTGTAGTGACCTGGCCTCACCATGTTTCCCAGACTGGTATCGAACTCCTGGGCTCAAGCAGTCCTCCCGCCTTGGCCTCCCAAAGTGCTGGGATTACAGGCCTGAGCCACCATGCCCAGCTGGATTTCCATTACTTTAAGAAACTGTGCTATTACTCTAACAGAAGTGTTTTACCTTTATATTTCAATAAAATATGACTAAGCAGTCTTCCAAAATGTACTACCTAGCTGCTACTTAGTAATCTCCAAAAACTGGGTAATAAATAGCACTGTTAGATAATATCTTACCATTGATTTTCAAGAGGAGCTCAATGTCTTTTATCTCAAGGATGATTTTAATTTCAAGATTCTTCTTATCCTTCACATTGTCCCTAGTCACTTACCATCTGTCCTGAATGTTCGCAAGGGTATTAATTTTGCTTTTAGCCTCCCTTTATTATTCCAATTCCTAAACCAATAGATGATTCAGGGAAATATATTGTTATTTTCAGGTTCAGTATCTGGGCTAGTTTTTTGACAGACCAATTGAGATGTTCCATGATAACATGGTTTTATTAAAATTACATTGCAAATCTATCATAGGAGCTGCCTTCAACAGGTTGATACATATAAGAAAGAGGTAAAGAGTACAGGCATGAAGCAAGTATAGCATGTCTTTTGCCTTCACATTGTTTATACCTTTTATGGATTTGATGTGGAGAAAGATTCATCTTGCTACATTACAAGTCATCTCTGACATAGAAGACAAAGTCAGTAAAGTGCTTCAATCTCATAGATTTCTCATGATGGTGTTTTGACACTGGAACAGCATTACAAGAAAGAAAGAAATTATTAAGGTGAAACAAGCCCCAGAATGAAGAATTGTAAATGTATAATCACACATGAAATACAACATAGGTATATTTTATTGTACTTTTTGGGCAATTTCTGTGAGTGGCTGGCTGAGGACATATTGTAAATCTGCCCCTGCTTAGCCAGCTTCCCTGGAGGACTTGTTCAGGGGTCAGAATCAAGACTAAAACAGAGGTGGTTGTTTCTTTTTACAGCACCAATGCAGGTGTGCTTTGACTTATTAAATCTAATATGCTACTGCTAATATTCACATTTATGGAACAAATAAACACAGGAGTTGGTTATTTGCATAACAAAATAATATGTGATTTTGAACAAGGTTCTTTTATACATTAAGCCCTTCTACCAAGTTCACAAAAAAACGGGAATCAATTTATAAAATGTTAATTTTTCAACCTTTCAGGATAATAACTATTATGTTTTCTATGAGGTATACTTGCCTTTGGAACTAATATTTTCAATGCTTGGAATTTTTCCTAAAGAAAAATGCAATTAGTGAGAACAGATTACTTGACTATAGTTCAGATACCTTTCATGTTTGTAGGGAATAAAGGCTTAACCACAATCCACAGCTTTCCTAGACGCAAGCAGAATTTCCTCTTTGCTGAAGTAATGTGATTAGATATTCTAGTTTTTGTATGCCTTCATACATTACCCTCGTCTGCACCAACTGTAAGCAGTTGAGAGTAGAAATGACAGGTAAGCCAGAATATAATTAATTACGGTAATCCTAGCAAGAACTAACGGAAGTACATCTGTGGGTTTCTGTGTCCCTTGGAGACTCAGTAAGATATATCCTAGAAAGGCTCCTAGGATGATAATAAGATGACTTTGCAATCTGATTAATATGGACATCAAAAACAAAGTTCAGAATCCAAAATCAGTTCAGTATTATGAGCCCTGAGACATTGAGAAGGATATACTAGACGTCACAGGCAAGAACTAAAAAGAAATATAAAGATTGATGTTGAGGAGATCCTATGAGTAATAATTTAGTCTTGTCCACATTTAGCTTTAAAAAGTTGGATGACATCCAAGCCTGAATGTCACAGACTGTTATGCATTGTGCAGAAAGCCATCATAAGGCCTATGGGGACTTGAAACAGACCGAAGTGTCATCTGTGCTTATTTGACACAGAAATGTATTGGTTCTAAAGCCAACATTAATAATAAATAACCAAATACAAACATGAAATTATATACTTGTATTTCATATATAAATAAACAAAGAGACATGTCAGACTTACTATTCTTTTTGTAATTATTCTCATGTTCGTGAGGGTATATGAGATGTTTTACATAAATAGAAATATACAGTATTATTTAAAGGACACAGTCCTACCCTCAAAAAACTTATATTCCAATACAGGTTACAATGTGAATGGTTTCCAATTACCGTTTACTATTAAATTGTCCCATTTTTCTGCATTTTTATTTTTCAGATTATCCCATGATTTTTTTTCCCCTGTTTTTCCATCCTTGGTACATTTTGAGGAAATCAGGTTAAGAAAAGTGACATTTATAGAAAAATGGAGGCTATAATATTTAGGATTATAGACAGCTATAATCTATGGACTGCAACATTCTGATGCTTAAATGAACCATTAATTCCAACAGGCAAAAAACTTTCTCATATAAAAATTACAGTGCATTAAAAATGTTCAATAATGCAGTTTAGTTTTCCATAACAACAGTAAAGAATTAAATCTAGAAATAACCTTGGGATAGAACACTGAACTTGTAATGACTGGTTTGTGTTTGCACAGGAAGTTGTCTGTTGGAGAGTAAGGGCTGCGCCCATAGGAGCACAGGCCAGAAGCATGCATTGGAATGCCACATTCCAGTCTTCCAGATGTTGGCTACTAATTAATTGATTTGGGTGTGGAATAGATTAAAATAAGGTGGCCTGAATCACTTAGAGACTGCCAAACATTTCCTCTTTTATTTTTAGTTTTTCCTGGAAGCTTTATTTCAATGACCAGATTTTATCCAGTCTTCCCCACATGCCCTAACTAAAAGTATTCTCAGAGAACAGTGAACTTTATTATCCTCAGTCTAGGCTAAATTCAAAATAGAACAGTACTTACTGATCCATTTTTCTAAGATTTTACTTAGAAATCTCCTAATCCAATGTTATCTTTAGTTCTACCAAATATTTAATAGCAAAAGTAATGGTATTTCTTTATATTGATCCTGGTAGTATGTATATATGAATGTTAATCAGCCAACACATTTAACATTTTGACAATGATGACAACTGGATGAAAATGTTCCTGCTTTTTAAAGTTCATGTTTCATTGAAATTCTGAGAACTTTTAAGTAGCCTAATGAAATATATTATTTTAATACCTCAGTAAGAATCCTTTTGTAATCTTAGATATTTTCTGCAAGTTATAAGTTATACATTTATATTTGTAAGATCTTGTTCAACTTGATTCATGATCATGTGGCTTATACATATTAAAAAGCAGAGTCCTACTGATTTCATTTATATTTTAAATTAGAGGTTTCATTTTATTTATGTATTTTTATGAAAATACTTACATGGTACTAGTTTAACTTAAGTAAGTGGGTAATAAGTTGGCCAGTACAACAACTTGTTTAGTAAAATGACAGTCCTTTATGATTTAGATACATTTATTTGCAAGATGTAATCACAGAAAGGGTCACCAAACCTGTTCCTTTCACTATAATTGAATTTCCAATTCATCGAAGGAGTACTGATTTAATGTCTAAATAAATACTCTAACTTTGGGTAGCAAACTACTCATTGTGACAGCAAGTAGTTTCTTGTTCTGTTCAGAATGTGTCAAAATTTATGTGCAATGACATGCACCAAGAAGAAAAAAAAATAGAAGAACATATTCGAGGTGAATGGAGCATACAGTGTATGATGTGATCTCAAAGTTTTGAATCATGAGCCCAACATTTAAACAAAAAAAACTAACTACAGTGTTTCATATCTATGCCACACCTTTTAGCTTCAAAATTTCAGCAGCTCTGATGATGCTGTCATAAAAATTGTGCCTATTTTAAAAATCTGTTAAGGAATATCAGATGCTTGCTATTTGGTCTAAGAAAGGCCCAGGGTTTTTAATGCTAAATGTAAATTAATCCTTAAGCAAAGGATTATATTTAAGCTTCTTGTTGATCATATTAATAATGTTAATCATGGTTAATTGTGGCTATTCCCTCAATTTGTATGTAATAATAACAATCAAATTATGCCGAAAATTTGCTAAAGATTTTTCAAAAAATTATAAAATACATTCATATTTTATCTTATATTTTACTGTTGTAATAAATAAAATAAAGAAAATGTAGTACATACACCCCATGGAATACTATGCAGCCAGGAAAAAGAGTAAGATCATGTCCTTTGCAGGGACATGGATGGAGCTGGAGGCCATTATTCTTAGCAAACTAACACAGGAACAGAAAACCCAATACTGCATGTTCTCACTTGTAAGTGGAAGCTAAATGATGAAAACACATGGACACAGAGAAGGGAACAAAACATACTGGGGCCTTTCAGAGGGTGAAGGGTGGGAGGAGGGAGAGGATCAGGGAAAAACAACTAATGGGTACTAGGCTTAATACCTGGGCGATGAAATAGTCTGTACAACAAACCCCCATGACACAAGTTTACCTATGTAACAAACCTGCACTTGCATCCCTGAATGTAAAATAAAGTAAGAAAAAATAAATTATTTAAAAAAAAAAAAGAAAAATTTGCTTTAGGCCAAAATAAGGTATGTTAAGATAATTGAAATAGAAATGCACATTACAATTGGTTATGTAGCCAAGCGGTTCTTTACTTTCATTACATATATCCATTATTTATGTTTCTTGAAGAATTTGTTTTAAATGCTCTGTGCCAGGCGTGGTGGCTCACGCCTGTAATCCCAGCACTTTGGGAGGTGGGTGGACTGCCTAAGGTCAGGAGTTTGAGACTAGCCTGACCAACAGGGTAAAACCCCATCTCTACTAAAAATACAAAAACTAGTCTGTCGTGGTGGCGGGCGCCTGTAACCCAGCTACTCGGGATGCTGAGGCAGGAGAATCACTTGAATCCAAGAGGCGGAGGGTGCAGATCACACCATTACACTCCAGCCTGGGCAACAAGAGTGAAGCTCCATCATAAAATAAAGTAAAATAAAATAAAATAAAATAAAATAAAATAAAATCTCTGTTATTCCTTTTGCAAAAATGATGCTTTTGGGGCTAAATATTTGACACATGAGGAGAATGACCTCCTATGTGTCATGTTACACTACCATTTATCTGAAACAGTTCTACCTTGCCATTAACACATTTTTTCTTTTGTTCTAAGAATTAGCATATAATTGTATTTACAAGATTAAATTTATTTTGTTAAATATAAGATACAGTTATACTCATGATTTTTAATCACATTTTTCAAAGCAAAGTTCAAATTAGTCCTTTGCTTCTCAACTATTTAAAACAAAAATGCGGTTCTTCTTTTAAATGTGGTGTGCATGTGTGTGTGTATGTGTGTGTGTGTTTTGAGACAGGGTTTCACTGTGTTGTCTAGGCTGGAGTACAGTGGTGTGATCATAGCTCACTGTAGCCTCAGCCTCCTAGGCTCAAGGGATCCTCCTAATTCAGCCTCCTGAACAGTTGGGTCTACAGGGGCGTGCCACCATGCCAGGCTAATATTTTGTTTTCTTTTTTTGTAGAGACAGGGTTTTGCCATGTTGGCCAGGCTGGTCCTGAACTTCCGGGCTCAAGCAATCCTCTTGCCTTGGCCTCCCAAAGTGTTGGGATTACAGGCGTAAGCCACTACACCCAGGCCAGTTTTTTCTCAATGACTTTATTCTGCACTAATTGTTCTCTGATTAAAAGCATTCCAGGTATTTTTGTATTCTAAGAACCATCTACTTAGAATGGGGAAAGAAAGAAAGGCAATTAACATAGATAGAACTTCAACTGTGGGAGAGGATATTTACTTTTCTTTTGTTAATTTATTGTCACAACAGACCTCTGTGTTAAGCATTATTCTCATCATTTTACATTTCTGGAAAATGAAGCTGAGAGACAATAAATAATTTATCTGAGGTCACACATTTAGCCAGCAATGAAGCTGGAATCTGAGACTTGGTCTATCAGATTCCTAAATTTTTGCCAACCTTCAGCTGTTTGGGGAAGAATCTGCAGGAGCACCTGCCTTGGCCCCAGGACTCAGAAACATACAGATTCTATTATTACGATTCAGAGTCCAGTAAAAGTTAGCAATCTGATAATATTAGGAATATTATTCTTGATCACTATCCATAGGATGAATAGAACAGAGAAAGATAATCCTCATATCATTCTGTAATATATTAATTACCTTAGTAATTTTAATAATGGAATAATAATCATTTGTATTACATGAATCTTGTTTTAATTTTGCAAAATAAAAGACTAACACATTATGTTAATTTTATTTGAAAGTTTCATTTGAATTTGAACTTTCCCCTGCTTAATAAGGAAGTATTCAGTGTTCTGGAACAAGTAAAATTTGTGCTGGTGAGGGGGTCACCTAAGTTATTATATTATTTGAGAAAACGACATTTCAGAATTGGTGTAATCAGATTTCAGAAATCTCTTCCCATACACCCACCTATCTTTTCTTTCGCTATCAAATTTCATTTGCTTTCGTGTATCCCTTTCTTTTCTCCTGTTTGTATATTTTCCTCTAAGTCCCCTGTATTGCATTTAAGTGTTACTTTATTTATTGTGAGCCTAATGCATTGAATGATTTCAGAGAATGATGTGTGCTCTGGCATATTATCTTGTTGAACTATTCAATTAAATATGATAATGTTGAGCACACTGACACTGTTAAACACTCAGGTGAATGAGCAATTCACCGTGAAGTGCAGAAATATTTTAAGTCATCTGCATGACTGTAAGCAATATTTATTTATTTTTATATATGTACTTCAGGCTTCTAATGAATGATAGATATTTTAAAAAACTAAGAAATTCGAATATATGGAACATGAAAACTATATCAGGGAAATTATTGTTTTGAATTGTTCCTTGACCTGTACAAGAAGAAAAATATAAATTGCATATGAAAACCTTTTGTCCAACATTTATAAATGTGGTTCAAGTTTAAACTGCTTGTACCTACTCATTTCTATCAAGTGCATTCCCATAGCTCCCAGCCCTTCTTAAAAATGCATCATGCAGAGGCATTTTCCTCCAGTACAATATGTAATTAGTATTGTTCCATTATATTTTGTATCATTTATAATAAAATTTCTTTTTCTGCAAGTTGGATAGTTAAAAGTCCCTTGGGCTGATTAGTGAAATTTTAGCTGTCAAAGCAACACTTTAGAACATCTGGGGGCAAAAAAATATAGGAGTCATGTAAGTAGCAACTGAAGAAAAATAATCCTTTAAGATTGTGGTGAAAATTCAAATTAAGTGGCAGTAGTTTCATTTTGATGTCTTCATTTCTGAAAGATAGTTTTACTGAGAAGATCTTTTGTTCTGTTGGAAATGCCCTGTTTCTATTAGTGAAGTGCTAGAACTCTTGATTACTTTTGACTATGATTTAGACAGAAATGAAAGAAAATAAGACAGTTGTTTAGGAAATCACAATGGTCTAAAAGCCTATTCTAACTTACAAATCTTCAAATAAACTGATTAGAAACTAGATAATAAAAATGTATACTGTGCTTTTAAGTATATAGATTTTTATATTTATGTACATGGTAGATATATATATATATAAATGTTGGAATTTTGGTCAAACTCTTCCCTAGCTGGAACTCAGACCAGATATCTAACTTAGAAAGATGGAAAATATTTATTAGACCTCCATGGGATAAAAGTGTGCTCAGCTCTTAAGTATCAACAAAACAGTGAAACATACAAAACATACAAAACAAAACCTTGTATGTTTCTATTTTTAGCTTTTTACTTCTTGTTCTTCATACTAAAACTGTAAAAAAAAAAAAGTAAAATACTTACCATAGGGCATTACAAATAATAATCCACAGTATACGTATCCTTCTTTTTCCTCCTTTTTCTCCTCTGCCACCTTTTATTGATTGTTATTATCATTATCATCATCAATATTTGGGTACCAATTATGTTAAAATGGGCATGGTAGGTAAAATAAAAATTTACTTGTTAATTCTGTGACTCATAAAACCCTCCCACTGTCATTCTTATTTTTAAAATATTGCTTTTTGTTATAGTGAGTAGTCATTGGAACCCACATCATTACCTGCTCTTCTTAGATCTTACACCCTTTTGCCTATAAAGCCATGTTTTCTTATTTGCTTTTATTTGCTTTGTTATTTTTAATAGCTTCAATTATTTGATGGAACCAGCATCTGTTTCTATCAAATGATTGATTTGCCCTTAATCCACAAAATAGGACCAAGAACAATCTACAAAGACTATTATTATAGAAACCAAGTTATAGATCAATCCTTATTTCAGGAATAACTAAAATAAGATATCCAGCCTTTAAGCAAAGAAGCCAGAACAACAACAACAACAACAACAACAACAACAACAACAACAAGTGCCAACAGAAAAATATTTGTGAAATGTGAGATACTTTTTAAGAAAATCTCTGGTAGTCACTAGAAAAATGGTCAAGAAATAAGACATTGAAGGATACGTTTGTATGAGTGGGAAGCACAAGGAACAGTTTTAGGGAACACTGCAAAAAATGAAATAGAACTAGTAATCAAAGGCATATTTGAAGAAAACTTTTCACAGCCAAAAATTGATCATTTAGAGCAAAACATTCTTTGTATTAGATACAAAATACCTATTTGTACTTTTGGTTTTCCTTTTTGAGAACTGGCATCTGCTGTCTCCAGTTAGACATCTTGAACCTCTCTCTTAAAATACAAAATGGAAAAAAGACACATTATCTAGATGCATCTTGAAAAATGTTGAAATTACCCCCATATTATGTCTTTGAGGAGTTAGTATTTGAGTTGAAAAATAAAATAGATAATGCCAAAAATTAGTCTGGTAACGTATTATCTGCAAGATGACATTGTAAGTAACATTGGAGCATTTCATTTAAAGGGCAACAGATTATGACATGCAATCTTTATTTGCTATTGGGTTGTCATTAAATTGTGAAAACAATAGAAAAGTAGATTTTTATATAGGTCTTAAAAATTATTTTCCAAAGTTTCCTCTTTAAGAAAAAAAATCTTGACAGTATATTGTAGCTAACTAAAGATGACATTAAATTAAAATTTAAAATACGAGAACGTGACAGAAAATTTCCAATGATGAACACTGAAATTATGTAAACATAACTAAAAAGCAGAATCTCATAGTGGTTTGGAGCACAGGTTCCTGGAAGACAAAATTAGATTCAATTCCTGCGTGGATAACTTAGAAATGTGTGACCTTAGATACTTACCTTCTCTAAGCCTCAGATTGTGTTTTCTTAATGGGCGATAATAATGGAACCAATCTCAGAGGGTAATTTTGTGACCAAATATATATATTTAAGTTCTCAGCATAGTTCTTAGCACATTATTACTACGTAACCTTGTTTTAATTGGGGTGATGCAATTTAATGGAGATATTATTCTTGAATAAAACCATATGTAATGTGAAAATAATAATGTACTCAACTGTTTGGGTTTGAAACACCGACTGCTTTAAGAAATCAACTAGAGACTAGGTGGGATGAACTAACTGCCAAAGAACAGAGCTTTAAACCTATGATAAAGTACTAAGCTTATATTTCTTTTTTGATCTTCAAAATAAAGTTTGAAATATGTTGGAAAAAATGAAGATAACCTAAAGTGAACAGTAATAAGATATGACCATACAATTTATATGTGAAGATATAAGGAAGTAAAACAAAAACAGCAAAGAAGAAATTTTAAAATGAGAGGAACACAAACAGAAATTATAAACTAAATAGCACAAAACAAATAAAGATAGAATTTTGGATAAAAGTATTCGTGTTTAAAAATTTGTACATAAACACAGATGTGCAAAGTTAATTTTTAAAAGGTTATAAATGTTAGATAAATACGACCATCATCAAATCTAGAGGAATATATGTTAAAGCATTGCTGGCCAGGTCCAGGTCATTCTACCTGCATGCACTCAATCAATCACCGTGACACAAGTTTTGCAAAAGAGAAAAGATTTGTTTGCAAGACTGCCAAGTAAGGAGGTGAGAGATCAGCTCTCAAATCTGCCTCACAGAAGATCAGGCTTAGGGATATTTATGGGTTAGGGAAGTAGAGTGGTCTAAGGCATGGAGAAAGGAGATTGGTAGTAGAGAAAAATAAAGTAACAGGTTTTGTTCTATGTAAGCACAGTTGGAGTTCATGGGATTTGAAAGGACATATGTATAGAAAATGGTGGCATTGGCATGATTTGCAGGTGGAGTTTTTGGCCTTCTGACTTGAAAAGATCACCTCTGGGGTTCTTGTACAGGCCCAATTAAAGGGCTGATGGTCTCTAACAGTTGGAACTGGACAGGAGCTGGCCCAAGTTCCTATAAAATAACTGAAGTGACTGTTATCATGGTGACCTATGCATGTTATTTATAAAGTAGCCAGTGAGAGTTAAGTTTCAGCATTCATTGACCTTCATGTTCTTGAAAAAGAGGGAAAGAAACCCCAAAAACAGAAAGCAAGCCACACAGGCTGATTAAATTAACCACTTGGTTTCAAAATATGTGTGAACCTATTTATAATATCATAAATGAGGGAACTAGTCAGATGGTAAAGGTGATTGAAAGAACATTTTAGCAATTGAGTATTAAGTATAGTCATTGAAGAAGAAAGTGTTGGAATAGAATTGGTAGATGACATATATAATTGTCTTAAGGCCTAAGGGTAAAAAAATCATAACCTTTGGGATTACTTTTGGACAAAAATCTATTAGGTCTCCACCAGAGAAAATAATAAATTAACATGTAATTTCAAAATTTGGACCCTAATTAATAGTAAATAATATATCAAAGGAAATTACATTTCCCTCATGAATTAAATGCTCATGCCTGGGCCTTTTATTTAATGCATCAGTATGACATTGAAAGGATATGCAGTCCTTCTTTTGCTTTATTCACAAGTTTTGGATAATTTTTCTTAACACCGGATACTACTACTATTCAGTTTATATACACTTTGTTCTTTATGTCCTTACTACAAGGAGTACTTTAGTCAATAACAATATGTGAGGGACCTGGGCTAAATATCTCAAGAAACTCAAATTATAACCTAAATTTAAGAGTTTACTACACTAAAAATTTCACAACCAGATTGAAAGAACGAGAAAATACTATGAGCAGTTATGGTAGTGTGCAAGGTGACTTTTTTTGTATATAAAGCATAAAGAAAAATGATACTCCAGTAAATTTTTATTAAAATATGAACATATAATATACAGATCCAAAAGTATGAATAACCAGAGGCATATGAAAAATATGAATATATTAAATATCAACTTAACTGCAAATTAAGACAACAATGAGCTTCTGCTGAAACGTTGAAGTTTCAAAATACTGCTCAAAGTTTGTGTGGAGTGAGATCCCCATTTTTGGTGGGGATATAAATCAGTATAAACTTACTGGTGAAGGATTTTAGCAAGTGGATCAAAGTCTTCGGAAGTTTCCCTATTATTTTACCCAGTATAACTACCTCCCTAAAATAATATTGGGTACTGGGAACATATATATATATTTATGAAATATTGAGTACAGGTATTTATATATACATATAATATTTATATGTATATATAAATGTATATATAAATTATACATATAATATTTATATGTATATATAAATTTATATATCCACATATTTATATACATCTAAATATGTAATATATAAATATATAATATATTATATATAAATTTACAATATATATTTCATACATATAAATATATATTTAATATATAATAAATTTATATATACATATACTATATATACATATAATATTTATATATACATATACTATATACATATAATATTTATATATACATATACTATATATACATATATTTATATATACATATAATAATATATAAAACTTAAAAGTAACCATATTTTCCATAAGAAATATTCAAATTCATCATAGTATATCAACTTGATAGAATATTATGCAATCTTTGAGATTGTGCTTTTGATAAATATTTCAAATTCTAGCTTTTTAAAAGGTCTAAATGCTCCAAAAGAGTTATATAAAAATTTGTAGAAATACACAGTCATGCATACAATACCTTGACTCATTCCTGATCTTAAGGAGAAACATCAGTCTTCCTTTGTTAAGCATGATAATTAACTATGAAATTTTTTAAATGCTATTTTTCAGGTAGAGAAAGCTTTTTCTATTCCTCATTTGATAATTGTTTTTTTAATCATGAAAGGTTTTAGATTTTGTCACATGCTTTTCTGTTTATCAAGATTATCTTTTTTTTGTATTCCATTAAATTGCTGTGTTATACTATTTTTGGATGTTACACCAACCTTGCATTCTTTGGGTAAATCTCACTTGTTCATGGTGTATAATCCTTTTTTATGTTGCTGGATTGGGTTTGCTAGTATTTTGTTGAGGAATTCTACATCTATATTTGAAAGTAATATAGACATGTAATTTTCTTTCCTTGTAAGTCTTTGGCTTTGGTGTGATAATAATAGTAACCTTATAGAATGAATTAAGATGTAGTCCTTCCTTTTCTTTTTTTGGAGATATATGATGAATTATATTAATTCTTCTTTGAATATTTGCTGGGATTTAACAGTAACATCATCTCAGTTATTTCTTTGTGTGAAGTTTTAAAATTACAAATTTGGACTCCTTGTTTGTTATGAGCCTATTCATATTTTCTCTTTTTGTTGAGTCACTTTCAGTAATTTGTGTCTTTCTAGATATTAGTCAATTTCATCTAAGTTATTTAATTATTTGCCACACAATTCTTAATAGTATTTCCTTATAATACTATTTTTATTTCTTAAGGTTGATAGTGATGTCTTTTCATTAATTCCCTATTTTAGTTATTTGAGTCTTTTTGTTTTATTTGGTTTTGGTCAATGTAGCTAAAAGTTTACTGTTTGTATTGGCCTTTTTAAAAAACCAACTCTTGCTTTTGTGGATTTTTAAAATTGTTTTTCTCTTCTCAATGTATTTCTGCCATAGTCTTTATTATTTCTTTCCTTTTGCTTGCATTGGGTTCAGCTTTCTCTTTTCCTAGATTCTAAATATTGAGACTTAGGTTATTAACTTGAAACCTTTATTTAAAAGTTAATTGACTTTACTTTTTAGAGAAGTTTTAGTTTCACAGCAATTTAGTGGAAAATCAAAGTTTATCATATATCCCCTCCCCACACAAAGCCTCTGCGACAACCAACATCACGTGGTACATTAGTTATAATTGATGAACCAACATTGACACATCATTATCAACAAGGTCCATGAAAGACTTAAGTAAATCGAGAGTTATACAATATCTATGGGTCAGGAGATTTTATATTGTTAAAATGTCAGTATTTCCACTTATTGACCTATAGATTCAATAAAATCTCAATACCCCAATAGGTGTCCTTGTAGAAATTGACAAGATAATTCTAAAATTTATATAAAAATTCAAATGCCTTAGAGTAACCAAAACGACTTGAAACAGAGGAATAAATTTGAAGAACTAATTCTACCTGATTCTAAGGCAAATATTTCATTTCAGTACTTTAAAAATGTTGCTCCACTACCTTCTTTTTCACATTTTTTTAAATGTGAAATCTGCTAATATTCTTTCCTCTGTGTCTCTGTTGCGAGTGGAGGGTGTCCAGGTTCTTGACATTTTGAACAAAAATTAGACAAAACACACAAACAGAACAAGGAAAGAATGAAGCAACAAAAGCAGAGATGTATTGAAAAATGAAAGCACACCCCACAAGGTGGGAACGGGCCCAGCCAAGCAACTCAAGAGCCCAGTTACAGAATTTTTAGGGGGTTTAAATACCTTCTAGAGGTTTCCCATTGGTTACTAGAAGTACACCCTATGTAAATGAAGTAGTGGCCTGCGTTTGGTCTGATTGCTTGCAGGAGGGGACCAATCAGAGGCTGAAGTGAAGTTACAAAGTTAAACTCCTATGCAAATGAAGACTTGGCCCACCACCAGCCTGATTGGTTGTGGGAGGGGACAAATCAGAGGTACTTTCAATATTTCATCTTTGAAGCGGAAAAGCAGGGGTTTGCAAAGGGAGTAGCCCTTGGTCCTTTTGTTACTTGGGCATGGAAAGTTGAGGTTTTCCTTTTGATTTAGTTGTAGGAAGTCAGCGAGAATCGGCCTTAAGTTCCCTGCCTCCAGACCCTATACTCCTGCCTCACTTCTACATAAAACGTCTTTTTAATTTTGGCTGCTTCTAAGATTTATCTTATCTCTCATTTTGAGTGATTTGATTATTATACACTTTGATTTCATTGTTTTTTCTTGTACTTACAATTTATGGAGCTTATTGAATCTCTGGGTTTATTACATTAATAAAACTTGGGAACGTTTTGGCCACTATTTCTAAAAATATATATTTTTTCTATCTTCCTACTCATTGTTTCTTTTAGGGACTCCATATACATATATTAGACATCTTGAAGTTGCCCACAGCTCATATTTTCTAAACAGCTCCATTAAGAGATAATTAACATACCAAAGAATTCAATTAAGTATACAATTCAATGGTATTTATTATATATCTCTATGAATGTATTAAAATCCATTCAGCTGTGATATACTAAAAAACATAGAGCTGTGTTTATTTTTAAATTATTTTTTCATGTGCTTCATTTTGCATAGTTTCTTTTGCTATTTTCAGGTTTATTTATTATTTTCTTTTTTGGCAATATGTAATCTGCAACTAATCTCATCCAATGTACTTTATTATTATTATTATTATTATTTTAGATAAGGTCTCACTTTGTCACTCAGGCCAGGGTGCAGTGGTGCAATCTCAGCTCACTGCAACCTCTGCCTCCCGGGCTCAAGTGATCCTCCTGCCTCAGCCTCCCAAGTAGCTGGAAATACAATGCATACCACCACATCCGGCTAATTTTTGTAGTTTTTGTAGAGATGGGGTTTTGCCATTTTGCCAGGCTGGTCTCGAACTCTTGAGCTCAAGCAATCTGTCTACCTTGGCCTCCCAAAGTGCTAGGATTACAGGTATGAGCCACCTCACCTGACCTTCAATGTATGTTTTATCTAAGACATTATAGTTTTCATCTTCAATAGTTTAATTTGGGTCTTCCTTATCTCCTCTATTTCTCCAGCTAACATTTTAAACTTTTGGGATAAAGTTAATAATTATTATTGTAATGATTTTGACTGCTAATTCTAACATCAATTCTGCATCAGCTTCAACTGTTTGGTTTTTTTCTCATCATTATGTGTTATATTTTCCTGATTATTTGCATGCCTCATAATTTTTAATTGGATGCCCAGACATTATAAAATATTTTGCCTTTTTGGGTCCTGACTATTTTTGCATTTTTATAAATATTTTTGAGCTTTGTTCTGGGATTTAGTTTATAGAAGCAGTTTGATCCTTTGGGTCTTCTTCTATGTTTTCTTAGGTGGGACCAGAGCAGCTATTAATCTAGAGCTAGATTAACTTAAACAAAATTATTTTATTTACTCTCCCTAATGCCTCATGTATTATGAGAGTTTCCTCATCCTGACAGGTGGGTACAGGAATTATTTCTAGTCTTACATTCATGTTTTCATCAGTAATCCGCTAAATACTCCTGAATGACCGTCTGCCGCTCTCCGGTGTTCTCTCAATATGCATTTCTCTTCTCTCTGGTAGTCTTTCTTAGTCTAGCTTTCTTGTTCTCTCCAGATTCCCAACTCTTGGTCTTGTATCAGGGATTTTTCTTGGTTCCACCTGAGTACCTTCTTTGGGTACTGCTGCTTGGAGACCCTGTCAAGACTATAGCTGCGGTAATCATAAGCTATACTTCATTTGTTGTTTTCTGTCCATCAAGTATCACTGTCCCTCATTGCCCAGTGTCTGGTGTTGTTAAAACCTTTATTTTATATATTTTGTCTAGCCTTTCAGTTGTTTAAGTCAGCAGGGTAAGTCTCACCTCTTTTATATCATTTTTCCCAGAGACAGAAATCTTCTTAATTGATTTTTATTGGGGCTTTTACTTAGCTAACGTGAAATTAGATCACCTGGTGAGAAGCATCTGCATAAAAACAATGGACCCATAATTTTTCATGGTGTTTTATTTACTACTTATCCACATCAGTATAACATTATTTTTAGAAAAGTTACAAATAAAATACATTATTTTAAAAAGTTTAAAAAGTATTGTGCTCTGAGTCAGTTTGATTTAGCTAGTCATCATCTGGAAAACTGACTAATATCAGTTCCATATTTCCTTAATTTTCATCAAAACTTATCAATTCACCAACTTCATTTTTCATATCCCCCAGATACTAGCTGTTAATACTGTCACTACAGAAGCAGATTATATCAATGCATGCTGAAGCCTAAATCATGTATTTTCTACTCAAACATACTCCAGTAGAATGAGAAAATGTATACTCTTATAGGTGCTGTTTATTAGACCTAGTAGCAATTGATCAGAATTAGGTCTGTGTTTTCTACATGTTTGCTCTACTTTTAAACATTTTGAGCAGAATCTTAATGTCATGAGCTTTTCGTATTTTTAAAGAAAAAAAATGGAACATTAAACTGAGTCTTGTCTGGCCAAGATGCTAAAATGATGTTACAATATTTATATTGTATTGAGAAGTGTCCTCTGTAATGCAATTTACTTTTTGACCATTTGTCCATATATTAACATTGCTGGGTGACACTGAAGCACTTTCTATACTTCATATTCAGCAATTTAAGCTTTGGCTCAATCTTGGTAGGCAGTGACTGGAAAGAGTTATCAGGTACTTGTGGATTGTTGGAGAGACAGGGACTTATAAAAGAAGAAAAATATGGAAGCTGGGTTGCTATTCATACTGTGTACTGAAGATTATGCTAAATCAAAAGAAGTTGCTGGATTTCTGACCGCTATATTAAGGCAAAGATAAACCTTAGAATTGTATTTTATTGTTGAAACCTGAAAATTAAAATCAGGAAAGATAAAGACAGGCCTAGACTAAAATTCAAGAAAAAAAAAGGTGGTGTTTGATTAATCATATTTAATTGTCTCTTGCATTTACTTGTCTCTCTAGTTGTGTACTATACTACCAAATGCATTTAAAAATGAGGCACAGGAAAGCCATTTGTTTATGACTTGTGAAAATATCTCATTTTTTCACAGTATTATATAAACGATTATTGTAAAACTGCTTAAATATGCTTTTTGTTAATCTATACTTACATATATTTTATTTATAAAAGGAATCATAATGTAGAAAGTGTTTTGCTTTAAATAGTGATCAAAATATTAATAGATGAGTTAATATTTAACACATAAGAACATAAGAATAAATTGCTTTTCTATTAGACTATTTTATGTTGATCAAAGTTTTCATGGTTGAACTGACTTTGGTATTTAGACATTTCTGTGGGTACATTGAAAGTGGAAATAACCTTTTATAATGGTGTATTGAGTTTATTGAGCATTTTACACACTGATTCAATATTCCTTTGCTTTTGGTTCATGTGTACATGTTATTCTATAGTTGATCATATATGAATTTGTTTCCTTTTATTTTCTGACAGTGTTTAATAATCTTATCTATAGAAAACCCTGATATATTAGTACTTTCACATTAAATTTCTTTATGTGAACTTCAATTTAGGAATTTAAGAATTTCAACATTACCATGCAAGTGTTTATTTTATATGTATATATATATGTGTGTGTGCGTGTATATATGTACATATATATATATATATATATATATATATATATATAAAATACTTGAGAAGAAACAGTTCCCATGGTCTTTTGTCTTGTTTTTATTTCTTGTGTTTCTTTGATGCCATGCACCAGTGCTGGCTCTCTGAGAGCCAGACACAAAATGAGAGTGACATGTCGAACACATGGATATCAAGCATGTGGTTACCTTAGCAACAGGAACCATATAAAAGCCCTCAGAACTTCCTTTGCTACTCCTGGGACATTTCAGAGTTTCAGATACTGTAAATACTCATGAATATGATGTCTATAAGAGGCATTACAAATATTAAAGTATTACAAAGTAAAAGTGACCTTGGAATTTGAAGTTCTTGTTTACAGGTTTTGAAAGGTTTGTTAGATTAGTATTAATTTTAATTTTTTGAGTAATAGAATGCATTTAGGTTCTAAATTACTATGGAAATGGCATAGTGAGTATTCTTCACAGATATTAGAGACCTTCAACAACATAGTGAAAATAGATTTGTTCTTTCTTGTAAATAGCTGAACTATGAGAATTTGATCTGTCACTGGAGGGGGCATTTGCTCTGAAGTTTGCCAAAGTAAAAATAACTTTGCTCTTTAGTAAGAAAAAGCTATATTTTTCAATACTGGCTGCCACAGCAAACAAACAAAGTCTTGTTTGTGTTTTAATATTGGCAAAGGAAAAATTCTCTATATAATTTTTACTAAATTAATTTGGTTATTGTTTTCTCTTACTGACACTTTTTCTTCTTTATACTGTCTGGGCTTTCCCCTAAGCTGAAAAAGTCCCATACTACTTTTCTATAGAGAAAATCCTCACTCCAGTCCTCTTGCTCTCTATTCCTCTTTCTATTTATTTACCTTATATGGAATGGTCCATGCTACCCATGCACATGATTGCAGATACGTATCACTGAAGTGAATTAACCTTTCTTCTTTTTAAAAAGGAGTCTTGCTCTTAAATACGCTAAACATAGTAAAATATTTGAGTCCCTGATTTCTCATACTACCTGCCCGTCAGGCAACACCATCGTTGGAAAACTCAGTGGTGAATCAGCTGATCCTGTACTTTTTGCCAACTCTGTATGACAGACAAGATCTAATATTTCAGACAGAGTCTATAGATATGGTCACTCTCTATTCATCTAAACTTTTTGAGTTTGAACCTTATGGAAACTAAATCATCTTAAAGCAAGTGCCTAGGACCTATTATACCAACATACTTCAGAAACCCCTTCACTGATTTATGATTCACCGGTATGTTATGCTATCAGAATTTATGGAAGATCAATACAAAAATCACCTACTTGAAATATGATCTGTCTTTATAAAACTTAGCTCGAAAATTTTAGCCACATTGATACAAGACACCATACAATAGATTTTTTTGGTCTTTGTTTCAGAAACTACCTCTATTTGTGTATTTCTTATGTCAGAAATGGCACTATATAAGTTAATATGTCTTTTTTTTCATTTGAACACTCAGTAATCTTAAATAAATTGCTGTGCTGTGATAATAATAGTTAACATTTACTGAGTGTTTGCTATATATCAGGTCCATCTCTAAGCATTTTATGCATATTGATGCTTGTAATCCTAACAACCATATGAGGTTGAAACTCTTACTATCTCCATTTTACAGAGGAGGATACTGGGGCAAAAAAAGAGACATGCATCTTGTAAGTAGCAGAATCAGGATTCAAATCAAGGCGATGTGGCTCCGGGAATTGTGTTTTTAATGAGTAAGCGTCTTTCTCTGAGGTAGCTGAGTTAGGCGAGCCTGCTTCTTTTCTCCTTTCAGCAATGTCTGAGAGGCATCATAGTGTAGAATAGGAGTTCTCAAATTCTTGTTTTTAAAACAGTGATTTTACTATTACCTGGGAACTTGTTGCAAATGCAATTTTCTTCAGCCACAACCAATACCTCCTGAATTGGAAACTCAGGAGTGAGGCCCTGCCACGTGTGTTTCGGCAAGCCCTTCCTGGTGATTCTGATGCATACTAAAGTCTAAGAACCATTGGTGTAGTAGAAAGAAAAAATTTGGTGAGAGATGACTGTGAATTCAAATCCCACATCTGCTGATTTTCAGCTGTGTGACTCTGCATGCATTAATTAACCTTTCTGAACTGATTTATAATAAATAACACAATGATAATAAATTTGCTGAGAGTTTTATGAAGATTAGTTATTGCAAGCTAATCAATTTTACTGTGTGTCATTATACTTAATATTACATTTTGACATCGATCCTTTGTTAGAAAAGATATGGTTTTAAAAATAAACATTTCAACATCAGCATCATATCATTTAATAAATCACACATACTGAGTGCTATGTTAAACTTTGTATATCTCCACATTTTTCAAGTCATTATATATATGTGATATATGATATTTACAGCATACTTTGACATATTTCCATTTTACTAAGTTAAAGTATCATTATGATCACCATCATAGATAATGGACACTTAGAAGCAGAAGTATTCATTTTTGCTTCGTACATATTACTTTCAGTCATGGTTAAATCTAGACAGTTGTATATAGGAACATTTTTATTTTTTGGTGGCACTTTGTAATATTG